>NW_022916145.1:0-209 GCF_012274545.1 Fukomys damarensis
ATGGTGATTGGAAAGCAGGAAAAGTAAGAGGAAAGACTACAAGTCCCAATTTCCCCTTCAAGGCCCTGCCTGCCATAACCTAGGGTCCTCCCACTAAGCCCTACCTCATGAAGGCTGTCTCACCTCCCACAATGCCACAGACTGGGTACCAAGCCCTCAAAACGTGGGCCTGCTGGGGATGTTTTAGATCTAAACTGAAATAGAGCTGT
>NW_022916146.1:0-201 GCF_012274545.1 Fukomys damarensis
TTTAACCAACAATCACCACCCAGCAGGTGCTGCTGCAGTCCCTGATCAAGACCCAGAATGGGATTACAACACAGAGGTGGGAATTGAAGCTCGAAACAGGTACATTAATTGGCTCCTTCATGGGCTCCACAGAGCCACCATGAAGTCCATTAATTATGAAAAACTTAATGAGATCATACAGGATAAAAATGAAAATCCATC
>NW_022916147.1:0-269 GCF_012274545.1 Fukomys damarensis
TAGTGCTAGAGTCAAAGAAATGCACATATTTAATGTGCATGACATGACCAGTTTGGATATAAGTAAACACTAGTGATACCATTACCACAATCAAGGTAATCAGTATATGTATCACATCCCACAGTGTCCTTGTGTTGCTCAATACTTAGCAGGACAACTACCATTTTAAATTTTGAAGTATACAATACCACATTGCTAACTATAGGCAAGCACTATACTGTCCTGTACAGAATATCTTTAAAACTTACTCATATAATAGAAATGAAACT
>NW_022916148.1:0-1902 GCF_012274545.1 Fukomys damarensis
GGCATACTGAAGGACCTTCAACACCCTAACATCACACAGTTGCTGGAAGTAATAGAAAGTCAAAGTACACCTGGATTTAGAATATGTAATGGGGGTCAACCTGCAACAAGAGATGCACAGAAGCCATAAGAACAGGCTGCAGAAGAAGGACGCCCAGAGGATCTTCTGAGATATGTTGGGAGCAGTAGATTACTGCCACGATCATGGCATTGTACACGGGGACCTCAAGCCCAAAAATGTTTTGATCGACACCCAAGGTCAGGCCAAGGTCTGTGACTTTGGGTGGGGATCCGGTTCCACCCCGGGCAGGAGGTGACTGCAGTTGGGGGGACACTGGCATACTCTGCCTCGGAAACATTCTCGCGCCAGAGGTATGAAGGACCTCCCCTAGACATCTGGGCCCTGGGAGTAACTTTATATGAAATGGTTACTGGGGATTATCTCTTTGATGGATGTAAATCCCAGATAATCAAAAATATCCTTCATGGGACGGTCTCTTACCCCAAATTCATCTCTAACAATGCCAAAAAACTCATCAGCAAAATCCTAAACCGGGACCCCACGAAGCGGCCAACAATACGAAAGGTGCTGAAGCACTGGAAGGATCCGGGGTGTCCGGCCCCCCAGTCCTCCGGAGCCGCTCCCTGTGCACATAAAGAGGGCAATCCTCAGTCGTATGGCTGGGATGGGGTTTGACCCACTAATAGTAATGGACAATTTGAGAAGAAAGAACTACACTAATGAGATGGCAACGTACCTTTTATTGCAGACCCAGGCCCTCCAAGGGCCTGTGCATGAGACTGTGCAGGAAACATCATGTTGCCTGACAGGTCCTGCACCCTCAGCTCATGTCCCCTGGAGGAGGCTCAGAGAGCCTGTCCCCTGCACAGGCTGCTTATTCCCCAGGGTGAAAGCCCGAGGGGAGCAGGGTTGCAGAGGCTGCCAGCCACCCACGACCATCCAGAGTGCCCCAACTCCATGCCTGTACCCCCAGCCCGGCCCTGACTCTCCCAGCCTGTCCCCCCAGCCCGGCCCTGCCTCTCCCAGCCTGTCCCCTCAACCTGGCTGTGTCATGCCCAGTGTGTCCTCCCAGCCTAGCCTTGGAGCCCCCCGCTCTAGTGCCCCTGCCAACAGGGGGCAGCAATACTGGCAAGCTATTAAGAGGCATGTGTCAGGCTGCATAAGGGCCCTATGCTGCTGCTGCCTGCCACCCTCAGGGCACCACCAACACTAGGTGGCCCCAAATACAGAGCCATGAGCAACTCCATGGACGTGGATGTCCTACCCATGGCAGATCAGCCACACAGGAGGAAGACACGTCCTCCGAGGTAAGGAGCTTCTCTCTGCTCACCTCCTTGCATGTCCCTGTGTGAGGGTTTCTACAAAGGAGCCACAGAGGAATTGATGGAAGGATGGTGAACCCAGGTGAAGAGAGGCAGCCCTGCCTGTTCTGAGGACTGGGACACTGCTGTTCCCCTGGCCACCGTGTAGAAGCCTAGACTCGGCTGCACTGTGAGCAGCCCAGGAGTATGCAGAGGCCACACTGATTCTCGGCCTGCTGACTATAAGATGGAAGCCACCCCAGCCCAGTCACCAGAGAGTTCAGAGGCAAGAAAAGAACAAAACTGTCACAGGATCTGTGTTGAGAGTACCATTGCCATGAAGATGCGTGTCACCAGGGCTCCATTTACTGGCCTCTCTGAAGGAGCCAGTTCACTTTATTCACCTACCCAGCAGACTGTTGGCTCTTGGCCACAAGCAGTTGACTGTTACTGCTTCTCCCGAAGCTGATTAGCATGTAGTGTTGCAGTGTCTCTAAGAATAATGTGGTTTACCTACATAATAATTTAAGATTTTAATCCTCTCCAACAATCAATTATTCAGCCCTGTGGCAGTGAAAAA
>NW_022916149.1:0-1595 GCF_012274545.1 Fukomys damarensis
AAGAGATAATGTGAAGTAGGAAGAAAAGTTCCAGAAGAGAAGGGGAAGTGAGAGGCATAGGGTAAAGGAAAGAAGGGAAATAAATAAATATCAGAAAAAGAAAAAAATACACTTTTTAATAAGTGATATGAGGAATGTGGCAATAATTTTAATGCATGGCAAAACAAGAATCGATAATCAAAATCAACAAAAAGAGGAGGGAAAATATTTACAGCTAACATCAAAGGAAAAAAGGATCGTCTCCCTAATATATAAATAAATATTTTAAAATGAAGAGGGAGAATATTAAAACCCAGGAGGAAAGTAGGTAACGCACACAAACAAAATTCACTGGCCCTTAAAATAAGGAAAGGATAAAATCTACTTCTCTGGTGAAGAGGAACGCACACTGAAACTACACTGTGATATTATTTTCTACATATCAGCCTGTCAGTAGTCCAAAAGCTTGACAGCAAACTCTGTAGGCAGACATATGAACTAGTCATTCTCATAAATAGCTGGTAAGAATCCAAAATGATTCAAGCCAGCAGGATGAGAATCCAGCAGTAGTTAGCAAAATAGAATAGGCATTTATGCCTTCAGCAGTCTCACTTCTAGGAATCTATCCTGAAAAGAATATTAAGAGGATTACATTAGCACAATGTGTGGTTTCATTTGTAGAAGTAAAATACTATCCATCTATGTAGGACCAGAACATGAGATGAATGAACTATGATACCCCCACAATAGGCCCCACTTTCTAAAAATACAAAAGGAAAGCACTTAAGAAGCAAAGTGAAGCGATGGCCAGTTATATTAAATAAAACAATTTTTATAGTAAATCTCCATGCAAGAAGCAGTACAAATAAGAATATGTTTTTTAAAATAAAAAATAGGAAGAATTATTAAGAAATCAATACAACTGTTACAAGGATTGGATGAAGAACAGAAGAGTATAGGGATAGGATAAACTGTGATTATCCTTTTGTGTCATTTTGACTGTTGAATCACAATAATGTTTTGAATATTTGAAAAAATTAAATAAAAAATAAGTAGACTTTAGAATGATTGTGTTGGCTATTCTGGGTCTCTACTGGTTCCACATAAATTTTGAGATTGTTTTTCTGGTTCTGTGAAGAATGCTGTTGGTATTTTTATTGAAATTGCAATACATCTACCTATCATTTTGGATACTATGGTTATTTTGAAAATAGTTTCTACTTATGTTTGGCATGGATTGAAGTTTTTTAAGCCCTAAAAGAAAATAATTGTCAACCCAGATTTCTGTATCTGCAAAATGAGCCTTAAATTGCTGTAGAAGTAAATACTTTACAAGATTTTTAAAAATCCTGAAGAAATAGATGGATCACTAAACTGGCGTTGCAGAAAATACTTAAGGGAGTCCCTGTCAGAGACAGGATGGCCATCAACACTAAAAAACAAAACAAGACAAAAAAACCCAAAAGAAAATATACATCTAACTGGGAGAGTAAACAAAAGGAAAATATAAAGGAATCAGCACTGGAAAACTACTGCAATGATAGGATTCAGTATGTACGAAACAATAACTCTCAACATCAATGGACTTAATGCCTCCATCAAAAGACATGTACTGG
>NW_022916150.1:0-630 GCF_012274545.1 Fukomys damarensis
GGGGAGACACAGATCATTATTTAAGCCTTACTACTCACACCTGATTCTATAATGTCATGGAGTTGTTTCATCTTAATCTTTTCTGTTTATCTACTTAGACAAAGAGTACACATGTAACAGCTGTGATCACTGCCCTCTGCTGAATGCTCATCATTGCTCCTGTTGGAGCCCACCAGATACAGACATGTTTTAAATCACAAAATTCAACAACTATCAACATGAGATTAACACAATCACAGATGAGACAATGGTGTGGCCAGGCTTAAACATCTTCATTCAAAGAAAAATCAACTGGAGCAAATTCTTTGACTTAGCAACAGATTTCAGAAGTTTAAAGCTAATCAGGCCATTGGTGGAAGAAACTAAATCACAAAGAATGGAGAACAGAGTGATAAACATGTTAAACTTAGGCAAAAGCCATAGCTAGGAGTTGAAGACAAGACTTGACAAAGTTAAGTCAACTGGAAATCCTGAGGGAAGTGAGAATTCATACTGAGAGAATGAGAAACAATCTATGAATCTCAACATTATCAGGCTCTAGGGTCCTGATGAAGTAGGAGGGGAACAAGAGGAAGAAGGTGGCAGCTATAGTTCATCAATTTTGATCCACCAAGTACTTTCCCAAAGATT
>NW_022916151.1:0-231 GCF_012274545.1 Fukomys damarensis
TATAAAAATATGTCTGCATCTAAGTCTATACATACACTTACTTAGATAAGGCATTGTTGTGCACGCTTTCACTGCATTCCTGACTAGACAAGGTGTACATGGCAAATTTCCTTCATACAGAATACAGTAGCACTTCCTGCTGACCAGTATCAGACCCCACATTTTTCCTCACCCACTGGGTCCTAAGCAGTGATGGCTAAGCAGAAAACGTTTCCCAAGTTTATCAGTATT
>NW_022916152.1:0-245 GCF_012274545.1 Fukomys damarensis
ATAAAATATTAACTCCACTGGCCAAATAGCATATTGGGAAGTCGGAGGTGAAAGAAGAAAGGGTGAGGGGCTCAAGGACAGACAGGTGGTGCTCATCTGACTGGAGAAGTGGGCAGAGAGGAATAAGTGAGTCTCCTGGGCTGTGTCGTACCATCAAACGGCCTTACGCCTGTGCAATCAAGGTTTCAGGAAGAGACGAGAGGGAGACTGGAGAAGAAAAATACTGGAAGAGTTAGGAGCTAAAG
>NW_022916153.1:0-291 GCF_012274545.1 Fukomys damarensis
GGGGCGAGGCCCTCGGCTCCTCGCGTTCTCTGAAGCAGGGCGCTGGAGTGCTCTCGTCCCTAGGCGGCGCTGTCGGCACCATCCCTCAGTCTTGGACTCAGCCATGGAGGAGGCAAGGGACACGCTGGGACAATTATAAAACAATTCTGTTGTGGAAAACTGTAACTTCCTTGAGAGAAAAGGAAATAGGAGGATGAGCCTCTGTTCACCTCCTGTGCAGCCTCAGCGATTATTAAAGTTTTCCAAACCTGGAGCAACTTTATTTCCTCACATCATGTTCTGTCTCACCCC
>NW_022916154.1:0-345 GCF_012274545.1 Fukomys damarensis
TTTTCTCATGAAAATATTCTCAGATTAGCCTTGATTAGGTTATATCCCTTTGAAAAACACTTTCATACCTCCCTCTGTGCTTTCTTTAATAACATTTTTGCAGTGTGTTTTTGCAGTATGTAATTACACACTTATATCCTTATTTATTTACACTTCCATTTTCTGTAAACCCAATGCAAGTTGGAGCTTGCCTGTATTTTTCACTATATTTCTTATTACACTTAAATAAATTACTGAACAAGATGGGTACCAAAATATCTGTTAAATCTTTGAATGAATATATAAATGAATGATTATGTGAATACAGATACCTTGTCTAATATAATCTCCAGTGTTTGTTCCAAA
>NW_022916155.1:0-290 GCF_012274545.1 Fukomys damarensis
ATTTCCTATCTGCTCCCCAGTGCTTGTGACCTAAAGCTTTTAGCATGGACTAGACCCAAGTTGTATCTCAGGTTTTTTCTTTAAGTTTCAAAACATATTCACTGCTGTGTGTCATTTCACTGGGTGTATGCACTGTCCTCACTACTACTGACCATTTCAGGAGGCATTTTTTTCTTCTGTCCTTACATCTCGGCCTTAAATGTGATTGGTGACCTCTGTAAGGAAGCTGCTCAGTAGGAATTTGCAGAAGGACCAACAGTAATAGGCATAAATAATTGGGCCACCAAGTG
>NW_022916156.1:0-225 GCF_012274545.1 Fukomys damarensis
AATCTTTGGGCCTGTGTTTTTAATCTGTATCTGAGAAATTGAAAATGGTTCCAAACTGATTTTCCTTGGATAACTTCATAGTCTCACATTTATAGACAAGTCTTCAGACTCACGTGGCTTTTGCTCTGTTTCACTAGTGTGTTTAGAATAGGGTATGATTTATGACTGGTGCCTGAATCTTAGCCACTTGCTTCACATAACTATCTATCATCTTTTTTCTTTGAT
>NW_022916157.1:0-220 GCF_012274545.1 Fukomys damarensis
TCTTGCAAAGTTAATTCTTCAGTAGTGGCGTATGTACACACCAACCAGGTGAATTATGTATCATATTTGCTCTTGTCCCTGGGCACTTTGGTTCTACTTAAATGGAGCTTTGTGATTTTTCTGTTTTCTAATTCATATGAGTTCAAACTTTCAGTGCGTCTTCATTTTCATACTTCAGTTTCATATCCTAGCCATCGATTCCCTGGTTCTTGAAGACAAC
>NW_022916158.1:0-301 GCF_012274545.1 Fukomys damarensis
AAAATGAGGCTGAGAGGATATTTCTACAAAGTGGACATAAACAAATGATCAACAAGCTTAATATCAGCAGTGATCTGAGTATTGTAAATCAAAACCACAGCAAAATTCTACTTCATACCCACTAGGATGCCTATGGTAAAAGGACAAATAATAACAAGTATTAGCAAGGATGTGGAGAAATTGAGACCTTCATACATTCCTGGTGGGAATGTAAAATGGTGCAGCCAGCTAGTTGTTTTGGAGAAAAGTGAACAGTTCCTCAAAAGCTTAAGCATAGAGTTACCTAATGACCCAGCAATTC
>NW_022916159.1:0-212 GCF_012274545.1 Fukomys damarensis
TTTCTCCTTGGAGAGATTTCACTAACGGATGCCGTGCGCTCATGACAAGACACCTTTGCCTTCTCTTGGGGAGGATGAAGGGAAAATACTTCTCTCTTCCCTTTCGCACCCTCCGTGCTGGGGTAGAAGAGCACAATACGCGCTGCAGTCTTGAGTCAGGCGGAAGCGAGCTCATGGCCGGGCTGCCCACTTTCTGCTTCTGGAGTCCGGCT
>NW_022916160.1:0-301 GCF_012274545.1 Fukomys damarensis
AGCTGGTTTCATTTCTTTCAGGCAAAATCACTTCCCACTATGCCATCAGCCACACTTTGGGGGGTATTTTAGATCCAAATACAAGGATGCCCTTCTCCAAATATCTGTAATAATTAAAAAAAAACTAGAAGTGGGAGAATTTTTTACTTCGTATTGGTAAATGACCAAGTTCTGAATTTCTGCTGTCTCTTAAATGATTGAAGTTACCTGAATACTTGTTGTGTACATAGAAATGAGAAAAAAAGAAAACCAGAATTTTTCTCTTGGGATGAAAGGCAGTGAAAGGATATTGTACTGCTTT
>NW_022916161.1:0-1555 GCF_012274545.1 Fukomys damarensis
TGTGTGTGTGTGTGTGTGTGTGTGTGTGTATTTTGTTTGTTTTGTTTTGGTGCTGGGGATCGAACCGAACTTGGAACCTTGTGCTTTCGAGGCAGGCGGCGGAACCATTGAGCTAAATTCCTGGCCCCAGTCATACTAGTTTTTAAAATAAAATTTATTAGTACATATTTGCCATACATAGTATTCACATTTAGCACTGAGAATTTTACCAGTACAGAATATAGCTTAATTCTTTTTTTCCCATTTCCCTCCCCTTTCTGCCATCCTTCTTTCCCTTCCTACTTACAGAAGCTTTGTTTTCATTTTTTCCTTTCATTCTTTTTTTTATAATCCTCTTCCCTTCCCCTTCCTCCCTCCCTTGTTCTCTTTCCCTTTTGAACATATTCTTTTGACATGTTTACCCTTAGTTAGTTTCTCACACAAGAGAACTAATGCAATATTTAAACTTCTGTCTTATTTATTTCACTTAAAATTATATATTGAGGTGCATTCATTGACCTACAGATGCCTCAGGTTTTTCCTTCTTTATGACAGAGAAGTACTCCATTGTGTATAATACCACCTTTTCTTTATCTATTCATCTGTTGATGGGCATATGGGCTGTGTCCAAGATTTGGCTATTATAAACTGTACTATTATAAACTTGGGTATGCATATATCATGGTGATACGATGCTTTTAACTAAAGGAAGATGCCTAGAAGGGGACTAGCTGTGTCAAATGGACCTACTAATTTTAGGGTGTGTGTGTGATTTTTTTTTTTGTACTGGAGATTGAACTTGGGACTTTGCACTTGCAAGGCAGGCGCCAAAAATACTGAGCTAAATCCCCAGCCCCTAATTTTAGTTTTTTGATGAAACTCCATTCTGAGTTCCATATTGGTTTTGCCAGTTTCTACTCCCACCAACAATGGAGAAGGGTTCCTTTTCCCTTATAGCCCTGCCAATATTTGCTATTGATTGACATCTTAATGATAGCCATTCTTTCTGGAATGAGACGGAATTGCAGTGTTTTAATTTGCATTTCTCAAATGATAAGTGATGTTGGACATATTTTCATATATTTATTTGCTGTTTGTACTTCATCTGAGAAGTGACGTTTCTATTCATTTCAGATGCTCACTTTTGGATTGAGTCTTTGAATTTGGGGGGTCTGACTTTGAGTTCTTTTTATATTCTAGGTATTAGTCCTTTGAGGAACAGCTGGCAAAATTTTTTTCCTATTCTGTAGATTGTTTCTTCACTCTGCTGGTGGTTTCTTTTTCTGTGCAAAAGCTTTTTAATTTGATGTGATCCCAGGTGTTGATTCTTTGTAATAGTTCTTGTGCAGCCAGGGTTTTGCTCATAGTCTTTGCCTACATCTGTGTCTTCAAGAGTTCTACTATTCTATCTTTTAGCAGATTAAGTGTTTCTGTGTTTATAATTTGATCTTTGATCAATTTCTATTTTAATTTAGTGCATGGTGAGAGATAACGGGGTCTAGGTTAAATCTTCGGCATGTGGAAAGCCAGTTTTTCTAGCACCATTTATTAAAGAGGCTATCTTTCTTCCAGTGAA
>NW_022916162.1:0-623 GCF_012274545.1 Fukomys damarensis
ACTGGAGATCAATAGCATAAGAAACCACAAGAACTTCACAAACACATGGAAATTGAATAACACACTGTGGAACAATCAATGGGTCACAGAGGAAATTAAAAAAGAAATATGCACAGTTTCTACAATTAAATGATAGTGTCAATACAACATACAGGAATCTGTGGGACATGAAAAAAGCAGGTATGTGAGGGAAATTCATAACAGTAAATCTCCATACTTGGAAAACAGAGCAAGCTCAAATAAACAACCTAATACTGAACCTTAAGTTCCTCAAAAAAGAAGAGCAGGAAAAACCCAAAACTTGTACAAGGGAGGAAATTATAAAGATCAGAGCAGAAATTGTTGTAATGGAGATTAAGAGAACGATAAAAAAATCAATGAATGGAAGAGTTGGTTTTTTGAGAGAATAAATAAAACCATTAAACCCTTAGCCAAGCTTGTCAAAAAAGAAAAGGCTGTAATTCATGCAGTTGGGAATGAAAACGGTAAGGTCACAACAGATCCAGCAGAAATCCAGAGGATCATCAATACCTATTATGAGAACCTGTTCTCTAATAAAATGGAAAACAGAAGAAATGGACAGATTCCTGTATACATATGAACTTCCAAAGTTGAAAAAAAAA
>NW_022916163.1:0-250 GCF_012274545.1 Fukomys damarensis
AGATAGAGTTACCCCTCCTACATAATCAAAGCAGCCTCTCCGTACCCATGCCCGTCATTGCCCAGGGCAGGCCTAGTGGTCTGGCATCCCAGAGCACTTTCTAAGAGGAGGACGCTCTGAAAGAAGCTTCCTCTGACTACCTCCCATGTGTCTATGGACTGTGGCCTCAGCCCAGGGCCTCAGTACTCAGCAGCTTTTCCTTCAAGCTCCAGAAAGGAAGGGACAGGCAGAGTGAGCTAGTCCTGGCTTT
>NW_022916164.1:0-242 GCF_012274545.1 Fukomys damarensis
GAGTGGGCAAGCTTTGCATACCTGTGGAGTGGTTGCTGCTAGTCCTAGTCCTGTGAAAACTCGGGTGACCATTTCCAGGGTAGCATCTCTTACCATATGGAAGAAACCACGAGTAGTTTTTATAGCCTTCCACTGCATCCCTTCAGGAAGTCCAGTTTGCTTCCTAAATACCACCAGAATCCCTTTTTAATTTCTCCTTGACCCAAGGCCCATTTGTCTTCTTGGTGAGTATAGACTGGTTT
>NW_022916165.1:0-203 GCF_012274545.1 Fukomys damarensis
TATATGAGTGATACAAAAATGAGGCCGTGTGCACACTGGCAGTGGGCAGCACTTGTGTCCCTGCGAGTTTGGTACCGGCCCCTTACCCTCCCTTCTCTGGTCACACTGATGACTTCTTCTACTGAGTATGGTCTTTGCCTGTCTCTGTGGCGTGGGCCTTCTTTTCTGATAGGGCATGGCTTAGTCTCTTCTTTCTGCTTCCT
>NW_022916166.1:0-226 GCF_012274545.1 Fukomys damarensis
AATAGCTGAGTCAAATAGGATTTCTAGTTTTAATTTTTTGAGATGTCTCCATCCTGATTTCCATAGTGGTTGTACTAGCTGGAGTTCCTTTTTCCCCCAAACTCTCATCAGCATTTGTTATTATTTGACTTCTTGTTGATGGCCTTTCTTTCTGGGGCAAGAAGGAATCTGTATTGTTTTAATTTGCATTTTTCTAATGGCCAGTGATTTCTTCATGTATTGATTG
>NW_022916167.1:0-501 GCF_012274545.1 Fukomys damarensis
TCACCCCCTCCTCCCTTCCCTATTTACAAAAACTTTGTTTCCATTTTTTCATTTTCTCATTTTATTTCCTTTTCCCTGAACAATTTTTCTTCATATAATATCTTTACAATTGTCAAAATTACTGATTTTCTACATATAGGCAGTTAGTTAACATTCTTAGTTTTAGTCACAATTATGAGCTTGTAATTGCTTTTTAAGTACAAATCTTTTGGCTTACTTCTTTATTCTAGATTTTGAAATTAACTTTGCAAACAAATTACAGTTTGGAAAACCAGCTACTATTTTTCCAAACAAGGAAAGGCCTTTAATAAAAGAAACAGTTAATTAGTTTGTTGAAATATTGATTAAAATTGACGTGTAATCTTTTATTCAATGAGCAGCTTTTTGCAATAAAGACACTGCTTTTACTCCTATTTTCAGATTCAACAACTTTTAAAGTGAAGTTCTCAATAGATATAGTACAGAGGGAATGAGATTCATACAAGAAGTGTATATATATAT
>NW_022916168.1:0-324 GCF_012274545.1 Fukomys damarensis
CTTTTATAGGGTTTTACAGCCTTGATCTCATTCAGTTGGTTACATTGCATTTTCACAGCTCACTTTGCTGATACCCAGAATCTAATAGCAGGGCAGTGGAATTTCAACCCAGATGCAGTTCTTTGTCAGGGAAGTTACCTTTATGATTTTTTCAGTTACCTACTCTAGCCAAAAAGGGAGCTTGTTTGGTCAACAAAGCTAACAATGGTTCTTTTCACTTAGGAAACTTTTGTGGGAGACTAAGTGCCTCTGGTGCAGGTTAATTCTGAACTAAACAGAGTGAAGGGCAGAAGTTATCTTACATTGTGACATTTCTTAAGTTTT
>NW_022916169.1:0-229 GCF_012274545.1 Fukomys damarensis
AGAACCAAGAACATAGTTTGAGGGACATTAATTGACTTACTTAAGGTCATACACCTATTGGAACAACTTTATTAAAAACTTGGATCTCCTAATTCTCTGTAAAGATTTTCCTCCCCTCTTCTTACATCATTTAGGTAAGATAATTTAATAGAGGGACAGGAACAACAGGCATAACTGAGTAAGGACACAAAGGAGGGTAAGAAAACACTGGTAAATTATGATTTGAAGG
>NW_022916170.1:0-291 GCF_012274545.1 Fukomys damarensis
TATACTTGGGGACAGGTTCAGTTTGACGTTAGAACACAAACGCACTTTGCCGAGGGCTGCTGCGGTTAAAACTGCAGTTTTCCCCGGGAAACAGCGTCTCTCGCCGCTTAGCCGTTTAAAGCGAAAGCGGTCAGTTTCATGAATGTGAAGTACTCCACAGAGTAAGGTGCTGCAACTCTGTGAGTTTTCCAGTGAAGTGCACTTCTTATGCGGAGCACAACTGTAGTACTTTTTGTTTGTAGGTCTCTGCCTGACAAAGATTGAAACACTGTTCTGAGGCACTTTTAGCAG
>NW_022916171.1:0-2261 GCF_012274545.1 Fukomys damarensis
TTGTCTCCACACTATTGAGTGTGCTGTCCTTTCTCAATCCTCACTCCCCAACTAAGGTACGTTCGTGTTGTGAGGGCTGGGCCACTACACATCCCTGTACTCCCAGCACTGGGGAAGGTGAGGCAAGAGGATCACAAATTCAAGACCAGTTTAGGAAACGTAGCAAGACCTGTCTTAAAAAATAAAGAGCTGTCTCTGGGGATTTAGCTCAGTGGTTTAGCCACCTGCCTTGCAAGCACAAGGATCGGAGTTTGATCCCTAGCACAAAGAAATAAAATAATAATAATAATAATACATAAAGAGCTCTGGAAGCAGCTCAGTAGGAAGGCTCTGGATTCTACCTCCAGTCTTATAAATAAACAGTTGCAACAGTGTAGAGAGAAGTACAATAAAATTCCCAAAGTAAAGGAATTTTTGTTTGTTTTGCAGGGAAAATATGTATAGTTTGTTCCGAAGGAAAATAGCAGTTCTAGAACATGAAATAAGAGATAAAGACAAAACACAAGTGGATATAGAAAACCGTAGAAAGTTTGCTGAAAGTAAACCACATTTGTCTTGCTTGTCTGAAAAGAAGCAATAAAATATGTTAACATTTTGGCAAAGTGTTCCTAGTTTTGATGGTTTTGTTCAAATGATAATTTTTCTAAAAAGAACTTGGAATCATTTAATGCCAAATATTGAATTAATGCAAAAATAGAATTTGGCTTTTCCTCTATTAAAATTATAAATTGGTCTTAGAACTCTCTTTGTTAACTTGTTACAAAATAATAGCTTTATTGAACTGTAATTTATGTACCATACAATTGACCCCTTTGAAGTGTAGAGGGTCCTTTAGTATATTCACAGAGTAGAAGACACTAATCCTCACCATGAGGCAATTTTAGGACACCTCACCCACCCCCCAATCATAGAGCTCTTAACAAGAGGTAATAAGAAGTTCTTATTTGCCTATTGGTTAATAACCCAGATAGCAAAGATCATATTGCACCATTTTCGGTGCTTTGTGTTGATTTTTATCATATCCATGATTATAAAGAGCAAAGTCTCCTTACTTCTCAAAGAGCTTCAGAGTCTTTAACATTGTTTTACTTCTGTGCTTATCTGAAAATATGGAATAGTTGCTTTCATTTCCTCAGGCACTCTTTTTTAAAAATTAATTTTATTGGTACATTTTAGATATACAATATAATAATATTCATCATCATTTGCGCATTTATATGATCCATTTTGGTTCTTATTTTTCCCCTCCTATCTACAAAGATTTTTGTGTGTTTTTCATATTAATTCCATTCCCTTCTTTCCTTTCCCCTACCCCTCCCATTTTCCCTTCCTCTTAGGGCACAACTCCCATTAAATCTGTAAGTTCTGTCTTTCTCAGATCAGACCCTAAATTCAGAGAAAATAAACTTCCCAGGAGGCTCTTATATCAAAAACTACCTTGGTGGTTCCCAGAGAAACTATGGAAAAATCAGACATTTGCTCTTTCACCTTATGAAAAAGAGAATGTTAGAAATAATTGAGTTTGTTGAGGAGTACAATTTTTTGGGGGAAAAGACCAGCGCTATTGCAAAAGTATGTCAAAAAAGCTGTCAAACCAGAAGGGATGTGCAGGCTCCTCTAGGTTAAGGTTGCGCAGGTACAATGTTACTGATATAAATAGTTCAGATACTGTACACTTTACAGCAAAGTCTTAAGGATTTTGTAATGCCCTAGCTGCCCATAATAGGGTCTCACCCTTGAGGGAAAACATTGATCAAATCCTTACAAAACACTCATGCATTAGACAGCTTTGTTCTTCATCTGGCACTGCTGGTTATTGTAATAAATTAACCATAGCCATCCAGTCTTACAGGTTCTTTCTGCTTTTCTCCCATGCTTTCCTTTAGGCTCTGCTTGTACATAATAAACCAGAGATCAGACCTCCAGTCAGACAATCTTGGAGCCTCGTGGAAATGATGGCTCTGGGTATCCTGAACTGTTGATACTTGAAAGAATGGACTTCTGAATATAAACTTCTAAGCTGAACTTTAGACAAGTTTCAGACTGTACTGGGAAACTAAGTCGGGATTTTCAGGACTCATTGTGCTTTTGGTCACAAAGCTGATAACTTTGTGAAATAAAATAGCTGAACCAAGATCCAGTGGAACCAGAGTTAATTATAGGACCAAAGGAACTTGTGAAATATAATTGTGATGATTTATTTGAAATATTATTGATATTTTCAATGCTCTGCATGTTGATGAGTTATAGTTTTTTTTTTT
>NW_022916172.1:0-209 GCF_012274545.1 Fukomys damarensis
AAGATTATAAGGGAAAAGAAAAAAATATGAGAAAATGAAAATAAAGTGTTTGTAAATGGGGAGCGTAGGAGAGGGTGAAGGGAGGGCGGGGACAAGGGGAAAAATGAGGACCAAGATCAGTCATGTAAAGTTAAAAGATCCCAATAATGAATGTAATTGTACTGTATACCTAAAAGGTACCAATAAACTCAATGAGAAAAACTAAATAA
>NW_022916173.1:0-248 GCF_012274545.1 Fukomys damarensis
AAATAACCTTACATTCCATTCACATTTTTATCTGACTACCTTAATTACATATAAACTGAAAGTTACCAACAAAATGGCTCCTCTGGGAACAGAAATGGGTGGTCTGAATTTTAGTTTAGAAGAAGGATTTAATTCAGTAGATCATTGGCCTCAACATAAGATGCCACACCAAAATCCATGCTGTTAATGATGAAGTGGTGTCTGTTTTTCCAATATTCCTGCTGCTTCTCCAATATCAGAGAAGAACG
>NW_022916175.1:0-201 GCF_012274545.1 Fukomys damarensis
GTGACTGTTTGCTTGATAGTAATGGCCTCATGAACTCTTTGAAATGAATGAAGGAATATAGATAATTGTGATTTACACTCACAGCTATAATCTGCACTTTGGTACAATCTTTTTAGAATTGCTATAATGTAACATTAAAATCTATCTTGTGCCTAATGTTTTCATTCTAAGCATTTCTAAATTTCTCTGCTTAACTATTTT
>NW_022916176.1:0-410 GCF_012274545.1 Fukomys damarensis
ATAAATAACTAAATCATGCAATTACAAATTGTGCTGGATGGGTGGTCTGAAAGAAACAACCAGGGGGAGTGGCAAAGAGGCACTGGTAGGTGTGGACACATTTGAAACTGACACAGCGGGCCTCTTTGAGTCAGTGACTTTGAGGACAGTCTAAAATCAAGGCAAAGCCACTGTGACAGTGCAAATTTTCTGCATGGAGCAGAAAAGCATCCAGGCAGAGGAAATAGCAAGTGCAAATAGCATGAGGCATAAAGGACATGACAGGAAGTTCTTCCAAGTTGAGTGAAATTATCAAAGGTCAGGGTAAGCTGATGAGGTCAGAGAGGTTACAAGGGGCCAGACCATGTTGGACCTAAGAGAGTGTATGAAGGAATTTGGATTTCTCTCAAAAGACCTAAATTTGAAAAAGT
>NW_022916177.1:0-232 GCF_012274545.1 Fukomys damarensis
CCAACTTCGCCCTTTCCCTTCTGCAGACAGCGCTCCACCTAAGTGCTCCCGTCTTCCTTCCATCTCTTAGGCATCTCATCCCTTGTGCGTGGCCCCATCTCCGATGTCCTGAAAGTCTCCAGAGGGACGAACCAGACAGCAGTATGAGGCAGGAGGAGAAGGTGAGGCGGGCAGGCATCCCCGAAGGAAGGAAGGGTGGGCTGCGGCACCTGAGCTTCCCGACCTGAACCAC
>NW_022916178.1:0-448 GCF_012274545.1 Fukomys damarensis
GAACAGCCTACTGCTTTTAAAAATCACTCAGTTTGCCCACTCTGTTTCCCAAGAAGATATTGCATGATTTCCCAAAAGCTATCCTCCTAATACCTTTCAGCTGCGCATCTAGCAAAATTTACTGCCTCCTCCTGTAGGCTTTATATCTTCTTCCCAATATGTTAATAAGCTCTTTCTGGTCACCATCAAGTGTGTGGTTTAAGTAATTTCTTAACACAATTTTACTCTGAAGCAGCTTTCTTCCAATTTTCTTTGTGGCTTTCTCCATAATTATTCAGTTCTTTACCTGTTTCATATTAACTCTTTTTTTTTTCTTAAAAGTTTCTCTTCGTATCTTTTTAAGCCACTTATTAAAAGCAATCTTTTCAGTTATCAATAAGAAAACATCCAACTGACTATAAATGTACTTTATGCCATTCTGCTTAGGAACAGAGGGGCCTGACCTGTA
>NW_022916179.1:0-225 GCF_012274545.1 Fukomys damarensis
CCATTTTCTTCCTATGTCACATTATGAATTATACAATTTGAACCCTTCCCTCTCCCTTCCCCCAGCTTCTTCTCCAAACGCCCTCCTCCTCCCTCCCTCTGCCCTCCCCTCTCCTCCGCTCTCTTCCCCGCTCTGCTCTTCTCCACTCCTTTCCCTTCTTTCCTCTCCCCCCTTCCTTCTGCTCCCCTCTCCCTCTTCGCTCCCCTCCCTACCCCTCTTCCCCTC
>NW_022916180.1:0-311 GCF_012274545.1 Fukomys damarensis
CCCATGTATGCAAACTTCATGTATGCTAGACAAGTACTTTGCTACCGAGCTACATTCCCAGTCTTTTTTTTTTTTCTTTTGTACCAGGGATCAAACTTGGGACCTTTCTCTTTCAAGGCAGGTGGTGGCATCACTGAGCTAAACCCCTGGCTCTACCTGTCCTTTTTTGGCTGGGGGATAGGGTCTTACTAAGTTGTCTAGTCTGGTCTTGAATTTAAGGTCCTCCTGCATCAGCCTCTTGAGTAGATGTGGCCACTATTCATGGAGCCAGACCAGGGTGATATATGTTCCCTCAGATTTCCCGCCTGATG
>NW_022916181.1:0-273 GCF_012274545.1 Fukomys damarensis
AAAGAAGCCAGGAAGCAAAGAGAGAAGGAGGGTGAGAGGGAGAGCGATAGATCCTCCCAAGGCGCACCCTCAGGGAAACACCTCTTCCAACCAGGCCCTCTGCTCTTAATAGTACTTCCAGCTGTGAACTCACCCATGGACCAACCCACGCATGGCTATAGGGCTTCCCACAATCCACCTCCCCAAACCCCTTCACTGAATATGTAAGATTTTTGGGGAACATTCTAGATCTAAACCATAATAACAAGGAATAAATCATTGAAGTGAGGAATT
>NW_022916182.1:0-263 GCF_012274545.1 Fukomys damarensis
GATAACAGACAGAGATTTCAATCTCAAAGGGACAAATCAAACCCAAGTAAAAGCAAAAATATGACGAGAAGAGTCAGGGACCAGATGAGTCTGGTCATTTCAGAATTTATGCAGTGAAGGTTGCTCATTGTTTTCAAGAAAGGAAGATCGAGAAAAGCCAATTTTATGTTTTATTTATTGCAACTCTGTAGTTTTGGTAATTTTTTTTTTTGCACTCTGTTGAGTCCAGATTTGCTCTCAGATTAGTCTTTGATTGACCATAT
>NW_022916183.1:0-214 GCF_012274545.1 Fukomys damarensis
GGCCCTACTTTTTTTTTTCTACTTGCCTACATCTCCCCATTGTCAGGTTTCTTTGTAAATGAGTGTGCTCCTCCTGCCCCTGTGCCTTGACCATAAATAAACAAAGTTCCAAGTCACTTCCCAGGTTTATGAATGGCACAAAAGCTTCAGTGGGCCTGAACCAAGCCAGAACCCAGGAGAGAGCTCAGTCTTGCCCCAAAGTCCTTCCAAGTTT
>NW_022916184.1:0-207 GCF_012274545.1 Fukomys damarensis
ACATAGGTTTGAAACTGCCCCCAAGGCCACGGTATGGAGAATGGTCCCGGTGTTGGTGCTTTACCTCCTTTGGGGTGAGCTGTGCCGGCCCTCAGAGCTGGTCCTTCCAACAGCTGTGGCACGGGACAGCCTGCTGTCACTCTGTTTGGGGATAGGGATCGTGTGGTTGCAGCCATCCAGAGTGCAGTACCTGGGTTCAAGGCCTCG
>NW_022916185.1:0-229 GCF_012274545.1 Fukomys damarensis
TAGCATAGTTTTATTTCTCGGCAGATGCAAATGCAAATTTGAATACTATGAGATAGTATTCAAGAACATCTTTCTGTGGCAATTATCCTTTGTCCCCAAAGGATTAGAAACTTGACCAAGTTGAGTCCATAATTAAAATAATCCTGCCCAGCATTTACCAATTAGATAATGCATCAACACTGATCAAAACAACACGAGATTAAAAATAAATCTTTCTCTCACTGAAAAG
>NW_022916186.1:0-201 GCF_012274545.1 Fukomys damarensis
AAGAAAGAAATGGAAACAATGAATGCCCAACAGAGGAAAGAAATGGAATTCATAAAACAGATTGAAACAGATATCCAGGAGATAAAAAACTCTATTGAAAGTGTGCACAACAGAATAAATGATTGTGAAGATAGAAACTCAGATATAGAAGATAGGATGGCAGTCAGTGACCGTGAAAAAAGAGGTCTCTCAAAAACAGTA
>NW_022916187.1:0-329 GCF_012274545.1 Fukomys damarensis
TGCAGAGGGATTCTGCGGTTTCAAGTGCAGTTTTCCCCGGGAAACAGCTTCTCTCGCCGCTTATCCATTTAAATCAAAAGCGGTCAATTACATGAATTTGAAGTACTCCACAGAGAAATGTGGTTCAACTCATCCATTTAAATCGAAAGCGGTCAATTACATGAACTTGAAGTACTCCACAGAGAAATGTGGTTCAACTCTGTGAGTTTAACAGTGAAGTCAACATCTTATGTGGAGTACAACTGTATTCCTTTTTGTTTGTAGGTCTCTGCTTGGGAGAGATTGAGACACTGTTGTGAGGCAGTTTTAGCAGAGAAGCCCTTCAGGCC
>NW_022916187.1:652-893 GCF_012274545.1 Fukomys damarensis
GTTTTAGCACAGAAGCCCTTCAGGCCTAAGAGAGTGCCTAGCATCTGTGAGTGCACACAAGCCTCCAGAACTCTGTATACTTGGGGATAAGTTCAGTTTGACATTGGAATACAAACGCACTTTGCAGAGGGCTTTTGCGGGTAAAGTGCAGTTTTCCTCAGGAAACAGCTTCTCTCGTCGCTTAGCCATTTAACGCGAATGCGGTCAGTTTCATGAATGTGAAGTACTCCACAGAGAAAGG
>NW_022916188.1:0-243 GCF_012274545.1 Fukomys damarensis
GATGTGCCGTGGTTTTCCCTCGGGCTGGAGCCTTGCTGCCTTGGGAGAATCGGGAGGGAGGGGAAATCGCCTAGCGTCAGAGCTACATTTAGGGGCTGGAACGGATTCCCCGTTGTGCTCCCCGTGTAGGGTAGTGTGTGACGGAGGGTGAGGCCTCGTGTTCATTTGACTCTGAGTTTCAGGAATGATGTAGGAATGTAAGTCCCTCCTCGCAGCTCAGGGATAGGGTTAGGGTTAGGCGGA
>NW_022916189.1:0-632 GCF_012274545.1 Fukomys damarensis
ATAATAATAATAGCTAATATTGTTCTGAGCTTCAAATTCAAAGCTAATTTGTTACCAGTTAACAGTGTTCTAAGAGCTTTAAAAATGTGCCCTGACAACAGTGATTCTCAAATTTTTTGGTCTCACAACTCCTTTTACATCTCTTAAAAATTATTATGGTCCTTGACAAGCTTTTGTTTATGTGAGTTATACGAATTTATATTTACCATATTAGAATTTAAACTTTACACTTTAAAAATATGAACTCGTTTAGAAATGCATAAACCTATTAATGTTTACATAAATAACCTAATTTTATGAGAATAACTATATTTTCCAAAACAAAAAATAAATTTAACTGGAAGAGTGGTACTGTTTGGCATGTATGCAAATCCCTCCAATGTCTGGCATAAAGAGAAGACAGCTGGATTTTTGTATCTAGTTCTGCATTCAATCTGTTGTAATATCACATATCAAGTAGGCTTTGCAAAACTTCAAGAGACATTAAAAAAAAGGGGGAAACAAAAATAGCTGATACTTTCATAGCTTTATTTTGAAAATAGTTTGATTTCACAGTTGCCTGAAAGGGCTTAGCAATATACAGGGGGTCCCCAAACCCCGCTTTTATCTACCTCCTCGGAAGCAAACATGGA
>NW_022916190.1:0-295 GCF_012274545.1 Fukomys damarensis
TACATTTTTGTATATCAGAAAAGTAACAATAATAATTATTATAATTTTATGAAATCTTATGTCCTATAATGTAGCTTGGTAACAAAAAGATCCTCTTTTTTAAAAATAATTCTTTGTTTTTTATACAGAAAATATTATATTTTGAAGATAACCATCACAAACCTGTTAACATATTTAAGACTCAGCCTTTTGATGATAACCAATGTAAACATTTTTAACAACATAGGTATTTATTTTTATTTTTATTTTTAGCAGGGATTGAACTTGGGTCCTTGTGCTTGCAAGGCAGGCCACC
>NW_022916191.1:0-380 GCF_012274545.1 Fukomys damarensis
GGACTAAGCTGTGTTGGACAGGGAGGAGTAGTCCAGATAGGGGGTTTCCGGGTGACTTTCTCAGATGATAGGTTCGTTGAAACTCGTGTTAGGTTGATATTCTTATAAATGGTTCACTCCTGCTTTTTACTGTGACAGAATGTCCAGCAAAGAAGTAAAGACTGCTCTAAAAAGTGCAAGAGATGCAATCAGAAACAAAGAATACAAAGAAGCGTTGAAACACTGTAAGGTAATCGATTCTTGTTTCTTCCATGATAAAAGTATATTGTCCATTTATAAGCACTATTGTAAGACATGAGTCACTGCCCACATTCAACAAAAGCGGTAGGACCATTTAGTGGCACCATTAGAATATGGTGACATTCTAATTCTACTTGGTG
>NW_022916192.1:0-687 GCF_012274545.1 Fukomys damarensis
TTGAAGACTCAGAGTCGTCTACACAGCCTTCAAAGTCTCTATTCTGTGTTCAGGCAGATCTTAAGATTCTTAGATATTGGCCCAGGATTTCTCAGTTAACCCCACATAGGAAAAGATGCAATGATCCTTGCAAAACTCTTTAAGAGCTAAATCTGGAAGCACAAGCAGCTGGCATTTGGGTCATAACTTAAGACTTTGGTCATATGTTAAAACTAAAATCAGATTGTAACCCAAATTGTTCATATGTCAGGCTAGTCATACCTTGAGGGTCCACTGTATACACAAATTTCCTTGTGTGGCTTGTCTTTAGGCTTAAACTTGAAAGTTTTAACCAGTCCAGGGAAGGTGAAGGGAGTTGTAATTGTTTCTTGATTGAGGTGTGAAGAGTCTATAGTTTTACTACCTCCTATCCTGGTGCAAAAACATCATGTTAAAGGCTTCCTCACTAACAAACTGCTACTCTTAGTTATCCATTCTGTTTTCCAGAGTCATTTTCAGGATAACTACATCTGTTTTTAAGTACGAAAAGGATACTGTCAAGCCATACATTGGTACGTCGGTTCACAAATGTGATTTTTTTTCATGATTCTGGGTGCAAACTAAATCAAGATCAGTGGTGAGGTTCATTGTTGACCTTACAGGGGAATTTGATTTGGTTTGTGAACCAAGGTACCATTGTATTTTTTT
>NW_022916193.1:0-253 GCF_012274545.1 Fukomys damarensis
TTTCCACTATTCAGGTAACCAAACAAGAATGAAAGAACCCATGGTCACTCTGGAGAGACGAGCGGTCCTCTAAAGGAATGTACATTTCGGGCGTGATCAGAAGCACGGAGAAGCAGCACACACAGGTCCCCAACAAGACAGAAACCACTCTACCCTTACCATCACGTCTATGGAGACGGGTTTATTGTCGTTCGTAAAGCACAGATTGAGGAGGGAAGTAATTGGTTATGATTAACTATGGATTGGACTCAGT
>NW_022916194.1:0-220 GCF_012274545.1 Fukomys damarensis
TAGATAGATAGATAGATAGATAGATAGATAGAGACAGACATATATATCTATCTATATAGACATATAGATAGATACATATAGCTATATCCCTATTTCTGGGCCACACACATGGTGGCCCATCTCTTCCCACCAGGCTTTAGCATTCAACTTCACAACCAATTACAAACCCATCAGTGGATTAATCCAGTATTACATACCCATGTTCTAGTCACCTCCCAAA
>NW_022916195.1:0-210 GCF_012274545.1 Fukomys damarensis
CAGGCTGCAGTGTGGGAAAGCGCAGCGGGAAGGGACACTGGCCAAGGAGCTTTGGCAGGGGAGAGCAGGGAACGGGTCCCACGCAGCTCCGGCATCTTGAGTCCCTTTCCGAGGCACAGTGACCTCTGTTCGGTGACGGGCCACCTGCAGGCGGCTCATGGGGAAGGACAGAAGCCACAGCCGACACTTAGTGTGCACGCAAAGCTCTCT
>NW_022916196.1:0-291 GCF_012274545.1 Fukomys damarensis
AGTTAACCAGTGAAGTTCACTTGTCATACAGAGTGCAACAGTATTCCTTCTTGTTTGTAGGTGTCTGCATGGCAGAGTTTGAAGCACTGTTGGGAGAGGCTTGTAGCCAGAAAAGCCCTTAGGCCTAAGAGAGTACTTAGCAGTTCTGACTCCCCCCAATCACCAGTACATCTGTAACTTGCCCATAAATTCAATTTGAGGTTAAAAATCAAATGCACATTACAGAGCGCTTGTATGGTTTAATCCAAAGTTTTCCCCGGGAAGCATCTTCTTTTGCCCCTTATGCCATTG
>NW_022916197.1:0-1255 GCF_012274545.1 Fukomys damarensis
TAATGAGAATATCAAATAATATAGTTATGGGCTTCTAAGTAAAAGAAAAGAAACCCTAGATCAAATTCTCCTTGCAAAATGAAGCGTGGTTCAATGTTTGCTGAGTTCAGAGGCCAGCGGGAATGTTTAAGGACCAAGGCTCTGTCTAACTACGCCCCTGCTGTCCACTGTGGGTAAGGAAACAAGAAGTCAAAAGCAATGGGGCTTATGGTGCTCACCCGGAAGTGGACAGGAAATCTCTCCTACCGAGCACAAATGTCACTCTCTTCCTTCATCTTAGGTCCCATATTTTATCAGTGGCCAGAGCAGATCCTCACTGGAATAGGCAACAGGGTAGGCTTCCTGCTCAGGTGAGGCAGAAAAGGCAACTGTAAGTCCCTATGACCAACTTGAAGAAAAATTGACAGGCATTAGAGACTATCAGCAATGATGGGCAAAGGATCAATACTCATAATGAAATAGCTGTCATTCAGCACACGTTATATTCCAGGCACTCTTTTAAAGTTTCTGTTAGCGACTGACAACGTTTGTCCTCTGGACACCACAAGATACGTGTTATTATTGCCCATTTTATAGTGAGAGCAGCTGCCGGAGCAACGGCTCAGCTGGTAGTTAAATTATAGCTAATAAATAGCTGATAGGGGATTTGAACCCAGAGGAAGCTGACTTCAGAGGTTCCACCCTTAAAAGCAGCTTGCTCTAGGTAATGAAGAAGATGGAAAGAGGGATGGCTTCATAGGCTGTTCAATTAGAAAACTGTGAGCAGAGCCACCGAAGGGGACAGGGTGGGAAGAAAGTGCAACACTGGCTTGGCACATGCTGAATTTGTGATGGCACCAAGATGTCTGAAACCCGATGAAAGTATGAGATAGGAGGTTGGAAGATGGAAGAGAAAGAAATACAGATTTAGGGTTTAACAGTGCAAAGAAAAAAAAGGAAAAAAATCAAGAGAAAAATATGTGTTGAGAGACCGAATCCCCAAAGATTGATATTAAAGCGAAAAGGAGAACTAGAAAGGAAGTGGCTAAGAAAGTGCCCAGTGGGTGACGATGGCAGAGCACGATGTGTGTAGCCCTTGGAGCTTGGGGACCCAGAGCAGCCCCTGACCAGTGTCAGGGCTTAGAGCTGTCTTTCAGGGAATAATGGGACAGCTGTTTGACTGCTTGGTCCTGCTTGTTACCTCCCTGGAACACAGCCATCTTCAACCCCTAAGCAAAGTGTCCTGATCACCTGTGGGGACCCTTCTGCCCCCCCC
>NW_022916198.1:0-204 GCF_012274545.1 Fukomys damarensis
AACACAAAACTAGTCCATGTTTCCATGACTATACCATGTATATTCACTAGAAGAAATATTTAATCTTACACTGTAGGCCAGATAGTAAGTACATTTTAAGAAACAATCACTAACTTAACGATATTGTTCGTCACTTTAGTTTTTAGTTTAAATGTGTAATTAAATAGTTTGTTTTATTAGTATGACTTGTGTCTTGGTTGAATA
>NW_022916199.1:0-239 GCF_012274545.1 Fukomys damarensis
CACACTGCTTCAATCTCTGCCATGCAGAGACCTGCAAACAAGAAGGAGTACTGTTGTACTCTGCATGAGAAGTGGACTTCACTGGGAAACTGACAGAGTTGCAGCCCCTTTCTCTGTGGAATACTTCACATTCAGCAATCTAACCACTTAGGCTTTGAAGTACTAAGCCGTGAAAGAAGATGCTTACAGGGAAATTTGGGGTTTAGCACAGAAGCACTCTGAGTAGTGCATTTGTCTTC
>NW_022916200.1:0-295 GCF_012274545.1 Fukomys damarensis
TCTGTTCTCTTTGGGGCATGCAGGAGCCATGGCAGAGCCCTTCACCCTCCTTTGGGGTGTGGGCGGCAGCTGTCTGTTGGGTCCTGTTGGGTGCTGGGGTCCCCACGTGAAGTCTTCGTGCACCTGGGCTGGATTGGAGCTGGCCAGAGGGTGCAGAGGCCACAGGGGAGCAGGGAGAGTGGTGACTGTGCCCACCCGGGGAGGGCAGTGAGGGGCTACAGAAAGCCCTGTTCATCTTGTCAGGTGACGGTGCCCGGTCGCAGTGGCTCTCGAGGAAGGCAATTCTGATAACAAG
>NW_022916201.1:0-226 GCF_012274545.1 Fukomys damarensis
GCCAGCCTTAGCCCTGCCTGACTTAAATAAACCTTTCACCTTATATGTGGCAGAGAGGAACGGAATGGCAAAAGGAGTGATCACGCAGTCTTTGGGGCCTTGGAAGTGATCTATAGCCTATCTGTCCAAAAGACTTGACCCAGTGGCCAGAGGATGACCGTCTTGTTTAAGGACGATAGCTGCGGCTGCTGCTTTAACTCGGGAAGCTGATAAACTGACTTTTGGC
>NW_022916202.1:0-218 GCF_012274545.1 Fukomys damarensis
GTGTTTCTCAGAACCTATGGCGATAGAGGACAGAGTATAAATCTGCCTAGGTTGGGAAGCGTGTTCACTTTCTGTGGCTTCTGTACTTGGTGGCTTAAGACAAAATTTATCTTCTAACCTTTTAGAGGCCAGAAGTCCAAGGTCAGTTTTCTTGGGCTGAAATCAATGAGTTGGGGAAGGGATGATCCCTCTGGAGGCCCTAGAGAAAAATCCATTCC
>NW_022916203.1:0-503 GCF_012274545.1 Fukomys damarensis
GGCCATATCCTCCCATCATGCGTGTTTTGATGAAGGGGGGCTTCCCTCTTCTTGGGTGGCCTTACACTTCTTGGAGAGATCTGCTGTAAAGTTTTTGTATATCTATTTCATATTTGACCCATAAAACAGATTTTTCTTTCATTTAATAAAAGTCCCTTTGCATGTTCTCTTGGGGTGCAGTGGGGTAGTTAGAAGGACCCTTTCTCCAGTTTTCTCCTCCGCTTGTCTGATGGATGCCTTGTTGGGAATGAGGGTGACCATCTCTCAGCCAGTTTCTTGTCAGAATTTAAAAAACAGGAAACATAGCACACTAAGAAGCTATGAAGAGTTAGCAGTGCCTTAGAAGTCTAAACAAAACAACTAGTTGAACTTACTCTCTTAAGCCGCTCCATGACTGTTACTCTGTTACGTGGGAAAAATTTTTTAAAGCTGGCAACAAAACATGAAGAATACCAAGAGTCATTGTTACTTTTGATTATTAGAGTAACAAAAAGTTAACTCAG
>NW_022916204.1:0-326 GCF_012274545.1 Fukomys damarensis
AAATAAATAAATAAATAAAATAAAGTTAGGGAAAAAAAGACAGTACTGTGTTTCCAGCTCCAAAGGATGCTGTGTGTACTTTTTCTCCTGAATTTCTGTATACACCCAAGAGGTCTCATCACATCAGTTCTTAGGTATTCTAAAACTATGAAAACTCCACACAAAGAATTAAGATGTGTTACATACATGCACCAGCTTCTCGTGACGACTGTGGTCATTCTGTACTGGAAATGTGTCATCATAAAATATTAAAAATGAAACCATGAAAATGAAATAATGGAACACACGGTTTTAAAGGAGTACATTTACTTCTAAGTATCAGCATT
>NW_022916205.1:0-280 GCF_012274545.1 Fukomys damarensis
GTGGTCAGGGCCCCGGTGAGAACTTGGTGTCCCGGGTGGGGGCCCGGCGCGCGTGGGCAGGGAGGGACGGGGCGCCTCTTCCAAGCAGTCACCCGGCCTGGCTCGGCTTCCCCGGGTCCAGGAATTATTTATTCGAGAGGCAAGGATGCCGGCCACAAAAGCGGAGGACACCGGAGAGCAGCAGCCAGCATGCCGCCTCCGCCTCCCTGTCCGGTCTCTCCCCTACGCCCCTCTCAGGTATTTTTTCTTGGGGAGAGGGGTTGAGACAGGGTCCCGCTAC
>NW_022916206.1:0-309 GCF_012274545.1 Fukomys damarensis
CGTGAGGCTCAGTGGTGGAGCTCGTGCCTAGCCGGAGTGAGGCCCTGGGTTCCATCCCAGTACGGTGAAATCAAGACAAATTCGATTTGGCTTTAATCGTGTCTGCCGGTGAGATGTTACTGGAAGATGGCATGAAAGCACATCCCAGACTTGGCTTACATTAAAACATTTTCTTTCCTGATTTACTGTGTGTGTGTGTGGTAATTTTCAAACTTCATTTATTTTTATGAGTGCGTGTCTGAGGCGTGTAATGACCACATTTATCGTCAGGGACTTGCTCACGCACGTAACGCTTCAGTATTTTCTGTT
>NW_022916206.1:1026-2386 GCF_012274545.1 Fukomys damarensis
GCAGCCTTGTGGTGCGGTTTCTGTCGGCCAGGTGGGGGAGAGGCAGTGTTAGGACAGTCCCCTCTCCAGGGTGCCCTGGCCAGCCCTGCGAGGCACCCCTTCTCGGCAGATGCTGTGACAGTGCTTAGGGAGACCTCCACCTGCGCAGGTGTGTCCCAGTCGGGGAGGGCACTGGGTTTTCTGCTCCCCGCTGCTGCAGTAGGGATGCAGGTTCCACCCCGGGGATGGGGGAGGTGGAGGTGAGGTCAGCGGGAACATATCCGTGGTGCACGTGTACTGGCTGCTGTGCTGGGGAAAGGTCCGAGGAGTTCTCTTCGCTTCTTTCCCCAACGTAGGAGACAGTTTTCCCTCGGCGAGTAGAAGCTTATTTCCAGAGAGGGTGCTGAGAGACCAGCAGATGTCTTGGGGTTGGGGATCAAATGACTCATAGAAGTTCCTTTCCTGTGTGGTTCTAGGCAATCATACAAACCGCTGTAGGACAGCAGAGACAGTTTGAGTTCTGAGGCTATTTTTGTCTTAAGTGAAGACAGCATTACAAGTGAAATGATAAAACAGTGTTATTTTAAACATTCAATAGCCAAAGAATAGGATCAATTTCATAGTTTAAAAATACATTTATATATATAAAACCTAAAAGGAACTTGTCCATTGTCCAAATCCAAACTTTTCTTTTTGTTTTTTTGGTACTGGGGATCAAACTCGGCACCTTGTGCTTACAAAGGCAGGCAGCAGAACACTGAGCTAAATCCCTGGCCCCAAATCCACCCTTGTCACAAGTCAAAACTAAGGTGCAGAGAGATAGAGGCTGGGGAATAGCTCAGTGATAAAGCTCTTGCCCAGCATGCAGGAGGCTATGGCTCTGAACCCCAGCACCATCAAATAATATATGCATAAATTAAATGAAGAAATGTGAAAAATGTGGTGTTTTTGGCAGGGGAATTGAGCCAGAAGCCTTGCCCTAACACTGAGCTCTATTCCCAGCCCCTTTTCTATTTGTTTTGTTTTTGTTTTTTGGAACCAGGGATCGAACTCAGGTCCTTGTGTTTGTGCGGCAGGGGCTAGAACCACCGAACTAAATCCCAGGCCCTTTTTCTATTTTCATTGCGCAGAGGTTGTCACTAACTTGCCTTGAGGGGGCCAGGGATGTAGCTCAGTGATGCTGATGCCTGCCCTGCAAGTACAAGGTCCTGAGTTCCATCCATGGTACTGGAAAAAAATATGGCTACAGGTTCATGCTTGCTTCGGCAGCACGTATACTAAAACTAAATTGCCTTGAACTTGGGTGTCCCTGTCTTGCCCTCCAGAGGAGCTGGGATTGCAGGAGTGTGCCACTGGGCGTTTCTGAGATTTGGTTACTAAT
>NW_022916207.1:0-889 GCF_012274545.1 Fukomys damarensis
TTGGTTTGCTTTTCTCCCCTTCAGGGCAGGGAACCAAATTCCCAGTGCCAATTTGCTCCTCGTGATCTCTAGACAATGTCCTGGCTTCAAAATCAAAGTCAATCATGGAGTAGCGAGGAGAGCCTTTTGGATGTTCCCCTTGGAGGGCTGACACCAATGAGGGGTCCGCTGAATGGGCACAGCAGTGTGCAGATGAAATCGAACGTGTGACACATGGGCGTGGGGGAAAACTGCTCCTCGGGGAAGAAGCACAGATGCATTCATTTTCTCAACTCTTTGCCTTTTGTCTCCAAATATGCTACTGATTTAGTAATTTGGGGATGGGAAAGAAAAGGTAGTGGCAGGAAACAAGAGAACATTCCTCCACAACAGGTTACATATCACAGTGGGTGCTCATTCCTTTCCATAATGTCTCAGTGGGGCCCCTCTTCATCCAGGGACCTTGCTTATACGCCTGTGTCTCTTCTGCTTCCGTAATTCTGAGAAGCTGTTTCCCTCTACCGTTTCCCCTTAGTTTGAGCCAAAAACACTTTCGGAAAAATGTAGAGAGGCCACAGTCACAGAACCAAAGTCCACAGGTGAATGGGATGCAAATGGCTAAAGTATCATTAAAAGCAGAAGGGGGAAGATTAATGGTTTAGTGAAATTACTTGTGTTGACACAAGAGTGTCCAAGCAAAGCCAGGTTGCCTTTCAGAGAGTGGCAGGCAGTTTCTTCATGGCTGTACCCTCAAGGCTGCTGCTATTTCAAGCTGCAAGGAACCTGTCTTCTGAGGGCTGTGCCGCCCACGGCATCACCATGCCCATGAGCACCACCTACTTCCTGGCTCTTTTGTAATAACATTGGCAAAGGAGCAGACAGGTTGAAAAATCAATCCTCAACAAAGCAG
>NW_022916208.1:0-380 GCF_012274545.1 Fukomys damarensis
CCACAGAGGATTGTTTTTAGTCATCACCCAACTTCCATCATGGACACAGACATCCAAGACTCTACTAAAATAGTAGCTACCACAGGCCGGAGTGTGGCCTCCCATCAATTATGTGCTAAGGACCACCTCTCCTTCAGCCTTTAGGTGTCCTGGTCCAGCACAAGGACTCATTTCTCTGATTTCCACACAATAGCCTCAGAGTAATAGCCTATAAATCAGTTCTTGAGGAAACACCCAACTAAGGCACACAAACACTTCAAACTATACAAAAGTAATCTTGAGCTACAGACAAATTAATTATGTACTATTCCATATTGCATCTCATGGCATAATTATGAGCAAAGATATGGGCAGTTAAAACAGAGAACAGGACTTAGCTT
>NW_022916209.1:0-236 GCF_012274545.1 Fukomys damarensis
TGAGGGCCTTCTGTCAGTCTCTGGAATTCTCTGTGTGTACCTATTCTCTCTGACAGTTTGTCCTGTCAATTCTAGTGATTTTGTTCTTCCCAGACTCTCAGTGTTATCTCATCAATGTAGGGAAACATCTAGGCTCAAATAGGTCACACTTTGCCGGAAATGCTCTTTAGTCATAAGAACGGACAAAACTGGTACTAACCTGCTTCATCATTGTCCTTCACTGCCTGATTTCCAGT
>NW_022916210.1:0-665 GCF_012274545.1 Fukomys damarensis
ACATTTGGGAATGTTACCCAGCTGGGGTCACTCACTCAGGAAGTTGTTTCCCAGTCCAGGTCAGGGAATGGTCTTTAAAAAAATCATTTAAATCATGCCTGGGATTTAGCTTAGTGGTGCCACTGTCTGCCTAGTAAGTCCTGAGTTTGACCCTTGGTTTCTGCCTCCCCACAAGAAAACAAAAAAAGAAAAAAAAATTCAATCTTCTTAAAGACTGGCTATGAAATTAAATTGAATAAGTTCTTGGTTTTAGCTGTTAATATTTTAATACCTGAATTTTGGAAGTAGGTCTTTCCAAAATGGTTACAATAATCATAAAGACACTTATCAGGCTGTTGAATGTATTGTTGAGCAATGAGCAAGTCAATGTGTTTAATGAATAGAATAGGATTTTTTCAGGAAATTTTACAGCTAGTTTTAGAACATCTGCTTAGCTGTCAGAATGTAGTTTTAAGAAACATTTAGTAGTGTCCTTCTAAATAACTACTAAAACCCATTCCTTAGCTATGATAATTGATGTAAATTGAAAAAGCAGTGCTAATAGGCTTTAATTAATGTCTCAAGTTGCTGAACAACTTCAACTGAGTCTACCTTAACATTTGGAAAGTCTTTAATACAGCATTCAATTCAGCCCATGTCCCAGGCACATATATAATGGTTTTAAC
>NW_022916211.1:0-411 GCF_012274545.1 Fukomys damarensis
GTATGTTCACACATGCCAGAATTTACACCTCCTACTAATTATACATAGTTTCAAAGACGGGACTGACATATGAAACACATTAAATTTATCAAACATTCAAAAGCTAGAGAATCCAAGTAAAAAACATTAAGACCAATAAGTAAGAAAAAACTATTTAGCTTGTACTCAAAGAGAATTAAAATTGTTACATACTATGTTATTCTTAGAAAACATATGAATATATATTTCTTTTCCTCCCAGATAAGCAAAAAGAATATTCTGGAAAATTCTTGTAGAAGCACATATTAATTAAGTAGGGAATCTGAGTTCACACATCTAGACATAATCCACTGAGTAGAACCATTAAACAGCAACAACATCATTGGCACCATTTTTATAAAGAAACTAAGTAGGTGTAGAAAACCAATGATC
>NW_022916212.1:0-266 GCF_012274545.1 Fukomys damarensis
TGAGAACAGAGTATCTTAAACTTTGTTTACAGGTTATGGTTGTTCATTTTATCTGTACCAGAATAAGGAGTTACAGCTACATGGGAGAACGGAGTTGGAGGGGGGAACTGCCTCAGACTGGAAAGGACTCATTTTTCTTTAAGTACTGCTTTGGTAGAAGTTATGAGAATATGTACCTTCCATGCTGTGGTAGATTAAAAATTAGTACATGTTCCTGGTACACTTTCCAGAGAGCTGGTGGAAACTCCTCTTTCCTTGAATTCAAG
>NW_022916213.1:0-215 GCF_012274545.1 Fukomys damarensis
TCTCTCATGCAATCAAGTGGGGGTTGGGGAAGGCGTTTGGTCATGGGGGCCCTATACTTACCGCTGGATTTATCCATTATGGATTCAGCAGCTGAGCTGAACAGTAAGGACCCGGTTAGAGGAAGGTCACTGGAATCATGACCTGGAAAGGTGTACGTCACATCCTGGATCCTCCCTTCTCTTGCTGCTTTCTGGTTCCCATGATGTGAGCCGGT
>NW_022916214.1:0-3585 GCF_012274545.1 Fukomys damarensis
TTTCCTTTTCCTTCCTTTCTCGGGCTTCTGCTCTTTGCCTTTCTTCAAGTCTGTGCTTTGCTTTGGTTGCTGCATCAATGTCTCTGATTTTTAAATTGAAAAAGGCAGCGGCACTCATACTCGTTCTGATCTTCCAACTTCCTCACTTTCTTCTTGATTACGGGCAACTTCTTAGTATCTACAAAGGCTGTATCGTCCCCTGTTGCATACTTTGTGTACATTATACCATTCCATTCTCCTTCAACTGAACAGAAAGACTGCTTATCGTTTGGAGAAAAAAAAATCTCTCAGCAGTAATTCTGCTTCTTGCCCCCACAGAAAGGTCTAGTGTGGAAGACAACTATAGCCTGTTTTGGAAAAATTAATACTGCATTCTCTTCCTAACTCCACGCAGGGCACTGTGAGGATAGACCTTCCATAACCATTAGGGCACGGGAGGATGTAATGTTTGTCATAGTCTAGACAGGAGACACAACCCTGCACTCTGTTGTCTGCCCCAATTGACATCCCAAGGAACTTTGCTTTGGTCCAGATATGAGCATTGAATTGTATCTTCTTGTTAAAACACTCAGCATAAGAGGCTGAAATTGGTGGATGATGGGAAACCTGCTCAGCTACGAATGTTACACTGTTTTTAGAAACCCAAGGAACAGGTCCTTCAGAAACTAGCTCTGTGGTCTCTTCAGTATCACTTGGTAACGTCCAGTGACCCTGAAAGATCTCACCCAAAATGGGGTTGTATGGCTTTTTGGCAACTGATCCTTTTCTTCCTGCATGAAAGGCTGCGAGGTACCATTTTACAACCTGAACCATTCGATCCCTGGGATCTTTCTGGTCACTAATGCTCACAAACAGGTCTGGTTGTGCAAAAATCTCTGCATACATTTCTAAAAGAGATATCCTTTCAAGAATAAGTGTTGGATGAACTTAGTAAGACCCATTTGGAGCCTAAACTGTGACAAGAGGTGCATGATGACATTCTTCTGCTCCTCCACGGACCCTGACTCCCTGTCGTCATCTCTATCTTCATGTAAATCAAAAGGGTCAGCATCACTTGTTCCATTGGACATGGAAGAATTCAGTGATTCTGTGGTGTCTGGGCACTTTAGGCTATTTCCCAAGCTGTTGTGGGTCAAGAATGAGGCACATCCAGAAGAATCTATTAAGTGCTTTGGGGATGAGCTGCTTTGATGGAATTCATCAGCATAGCAGAACTCATCTTCACTTCTAGAGTACGAGAACTCTGGGACTGCATTTGGAGACAAGTTGACATGGCTTGGAGAAGTCAGGCTGCTTCTAGGTGGTGAATGCCCACTGCCTGTACTATTTGGTGTTGGAGTCTGATGATGTCCCAAGGTAGCTAACACAGGCCCAAGGGATAGGGAAGATAGACACCGCTCTGATTTACACAACTGAGCAGGTTCTAGAGGTAAGACAGTCTGGGAAGGCATTGTTCTGATCACAGGTTCCAAAAAACTAGGTTGATATATTGCATCTACAGGATTAATAGTACTTTTAGCAATCTGCAGCAACACAATGCAGTGTTTAATGGATTCTACCATGCTATTTGTTGTCTCCTTGAGAGTTTCGGTCTTTTTTCTCTGTTCATCATCTTTACAGTTTTGAAGTTTGTTGTTGAAAAGCTTTAGTTGTTCTATCAAAATCTACAGGTAAGCATCAGCCTCTGTCAGTTCCTTGTCAAAGTCTTGGACACTAGGAACAAATCCTGAATCTAAACCCTGAAAAAATGTTCAGAATCTCTGGTTGTCTTAGTTACTTTTCTCATTGCTGAAACAAAATATCCAACACCCAAAGTTAAAGGGAAAAGGGCTTATTTAGCTCACAGTTTGTAGTGGTTTCAATCCATAATCATCTGGCTCCAAGGCAGGGTGGCTTGGCATAGGGGTTTCACAGAGGAGAACAGTTCATGGCAGCCACAAGGTAGCAAAAGCCCATTTTATTTTTCTGGCCAATGAAGTATCAAAATAATTTGGTCAAATGTTGATATGAAGACATGGCTATACTTTCATTACACACGCTATAGAACCTTGCTTAATGATCAGTTAGGTACTTTCTCAGAAACTTGGCATCTTCCTAAATGGGAATCAGGCCAGGTATATCTTCAAGCTTTATAGAATTATTTCTGCTTTCTATCTAACCCTTCTTCCATCTAGTTCTATCAATTTACTGTGACATATTTGGGTGCCCTATGATTTTCATCATGTACCCCCTTGCCAAAGGTAAATCAGATTCCAGCCTCACTTCTTTGTCCTCTTACCTTTGCATTAAGAAGAGATCTAAGGCCAGGGATTTAGCTCAATAGTTCTGCCACCTGCCACACAAGCGCAAGGTCCCAAGTTTGATCCCTGGTACCAAAAACACAATTTAAAAAAAGAAAAAGAGAAAGAAGAGATCCCTGTAATTTACCTTGAGTATTTGTGCAAGAGGAAAATAGCCATGGTCAAAGTTGGTTAGCAAATGTTTCCCAGTGATACAGATATATGAGCAGACACTTTACCTGCATTAGAAGTGGAGTATTTGTCCTGGGCTTATGGGTGAGCACATCTTGCTTTCCAACGGAAGCCAAGCAGTAACATGCCTTTTGCAGAAGTTTAAGGTATGCTAGCTTAATGATGTTGCTTTATTAGCCTTGGCCTGTTACCATGAGAAAGAAACAGAAAAGGATTGTACACTTGATGAATCAGGTACTGATCAAGCACTGCCATGTGCCAGCTAGTGACCAATTGGTTTTCAAGCAATAGTCTGTAAAGTACTACAAAAGGCAATATTTACATTCATTTCTCTTGGGCAATGAGCAGTAAGATGCAGTTTATTAAAAGTTCTATTGTCTGAATGATTGTACTCAGGGTTAGAGGTAGGAATTCTTTTGTGACTGTTGAGAAGGGTATGACCACATACAAAGACTTTCTTTATACACATAGCAAGGCAATTATTAGTATCAAGTTTTCTGATACTCCATAAAACAAATGCAACTATCTCTGACCTATGGCAAGAAATAAATTGAAAACTCAGTCTGAGTTTTCAGAGTCAGAGATATGTAACAAGAATGACAAAGTATTATCTGAGCACCAGATATTACTATGGCAAGCTCTTTGGATCAGAAACCCAAGAGTCATCCTCAAGCTATCTCCCCTTTCTTTCCTCTACAATAGAGTGCAGAAAGATAAATATTGTAATTCCTAGGGTCCTGGGTGGCTAGAAGTGACTATACTGCACAGTTCTAGCTGATGAGATGACATAGATCAGGAACAGATTTGGCCAGCACAGTTCCTCACTATTGCCCTTCCTTCCTTCTTTGCCCATTTCCTTTCCTAAAACAAGTGTAACAGGGTGCAACAGTCATCTGGACACCATGGAAATGAAAGCAACTTGCTCAGGGGAAAGGACAGGAAGATAAATAATACTTCTCCATGATGACATTTGGAGTTGATGTTCTTGTCTAGATCTAACCATACGCCGTCTGTTGCATGTGACTAATAAACCCCTTATTGTTCAGGTTGTGCCCAGCTTTGTCATTCTGCCACTTATCCTACTGACAGGCGTTTACATCTGTTTTTTTTTTTT
>NW_022916215.1:0-209 GCF_012274545.1 Fukomys damarensis
ATTCTTGATGGCTGAGTAGTATTCCATTTAATAGAAAAACCACATCTTTATCCAGTTTCCAACCGATTGGCAAATGGGCTGTTTCCAAGTTTTGGCTATTATAAACTGTGTTGCTATAAACATAGGTGTGCGTATATCACTGTGTGTGTGATTCTTTTAATTCTTTTAGAAAGATACCCAGCAGAGGGATGGCTGGGTCAAATGGAACC
>NW_022916216.1:0-210 GCF_012274545.1 Fukomys damarensis
AGCGTTCTCATCAGTAATTCCCCGGAGCCACCGCCCTGGAGTGTAAACAGTATTTCATACGGCGGCAGCGGAACAGTGTGTGATTGCTGAAATCTGTGCACTTCCCTGAGGAGAACGGATTAACCCTGATTAACGCAGAATTAAATGCTTTCTCTTTTCAGAATTAAATGAAAGGGTTAAGAGTTTTTGTATGAAGAGAGTTTCTCACTC
>NW_022916217.1:0-281 GCF_012274545.1 Fukomys damarensis
TTTTAATTACATTTTCAATTTCACTGACTATAATTGGGGTGTTTAAAATGTTTTTATCTTCTTCATTTAAAGTTGGTAATTCATAAGTATCTAGAAATCTGCCCATTTCTTCTGTGTTTTCCAATTTATTAGAGTACAGGTTCTCAAAGTAGGTATTCATGATCCTCTGGATTTCTTTTAGATCTGTTGTGACTTCACCGTTTTCATTCCTGATTGCATGGATCTGAGCCTTTTCTTTCCTTTTTTTGATAAGACTAGCTAAGAGTTTGTTGATTTTATTT
>NW_022916218.1:0-377 GCF_012274545.1 Fukomys damarensis
GTTATTTTTTCAAAACAGAGAATCTACTCTATCGACACAGAACATCCCATTTCCTTTTTAAAGCCTTGAAACCTGAGGCCAGCTAGGTTGTATGGGAAAGAGGTTATGATGATTACTCAAGGATAATCCATAATTAAACTGTTTATGATAAGCCAATGAAATAAAAAGGCCTTTGAAGAATTTATCTCAGGTGTGATTGTGACATTAAAGAATCCTATAATGCATCTCTTATTTATTACTAGTAGTGTGGATTATAAAGGAGTGATTCTGGCTTGCAGCAAAACATTCCTTTGGCAAAAATAACAGAACACCAAAAAAATTAAATTCAGTAACTTTAATAAACATTCACTGTGAATAAAAGGCATTCACAGTGAATT
>NW_022916219.1:0-233 GCF_012274545.1 Fukomys damarensis
TACAACATACTAGAATATATAGGATGCAATGAAAGCAGTCCTGTGAGAGAAATTTAGAATGGTAAATTCCCATATCAAGAAAGCATAGCAAGGTTGGGATTTAGCTCAATGGTTCCGCTGCCTGCCTTGCAAGTACAAGGTCCCAAGTTTGATCCCCAGTACTGCCCCCCCAAAAAAGCAGACAAGGCTCAAACAACCTAATGTTGAACCTCAAGCTTCTAGAAAAAGAAAAT
>NW_022916220.1:0-223 GCF_012274545.1 Fukomys damarensis
TCAGAAATACAAATGGCCAATAAATTTGTGAAAATGTCCTACATCTGTGGCCATTAGAGAACTACCAACTAAAACACTAAAATGCTGTCTCACTCCGCAAAGAATAGTTATCATCAAGAAATCAAATAGTGGGCCAGGGATCTAGCTCAGCGGTTCCGCCGCCTGCTTTGCAAGCGCAAGGACCTGAGTTCAATCTCCAGTACCAAAAAATGAAAAAATAAAA
>NW_022916221.1:0-351 GCF_012274545.1 Fukomys damarensis
TCCTTTTTGTTTGTAGGTCTCTGCCTGGCAGAGATTGAAACACTGTTGTGGGGCACTTTTAGGAGAGAAGCCATTCAGGCCTAAGAGCATGCCTAGCTGCTCCGAGTGCACACAAGCCTCCAGAATTCTGTATACTTGGGGATAGTTTCAGTCTGAGGTTAGAACACAAACGCACTTTGCATATGTCTTCTGGGGTTTAAAGTGCAGTTTTCCCTGGGAAACAGCTTCTCTTCGCGCTTTTCCGTTTAAAGCAAAAGTGGTGAGTTTCATGAATGTGAAGCACTCCAGAGAGTAAGCTGCTGCAACTCTGAGTTTACAAGTGAAGTCCACCTCTTATGTGAAGTACAAGTG
>NW_022916222.1:0-305 GCF_012274545.1 Fukomys damarensis
AGATCAGAGGATATGGAAAAAGGTGTGTTCCCCTCCCTTGTTTGCACACTGTGTGGGGTGCATTATCATAGGCGTTTACATCGTGATGAAAGATGGATGCTAATGCTTTAGAAATGGTAAAGATGGGTCACACATGCAGCCCTGGACAGCATCTGCAGCCGCTGCAGATGCGGTGCCATGTGACAGGGCCCTTTCGCAGTCACAGGCCGAATCTGAGTCTCCTGCCCCCTGGGGCAGCGAGCGCGCTCCCAATGGAGCAATAGCACGGCCACGGGGAGGCCTCCTCTAAGCAGCCTGCAACGTAT
>NW_022916223.1:0-514 GCF_012274545.1 Fukomys damarensis
AGAATGTATACTGGTAATAAAATAGCTCGAGGAACTATATATTCCTTATTCATACTCAACCTAGAGAAAACAATCATCCAACCCTTCTATTAGACTCCTAAGATCAATGTTGTAGGAAAAACTTCCAACAGAAATACAATTTCACTCAATAGAGAAAGGTTACAGGATTATATGTACAAAGCTGTTCTACCTTAACTATTGGATTTATACAATATGCCTGCTAGAGATAGTTATATATCAATTTCATGCCAAAGCTTGTATCTTTTCATTTGAGTCCAAGCATAATTTTCATGCAACTGTCAAGAGCTGTGGGATGTAACAACTGGAAAACACTACCCTTCCACAGCTTACTGGAAGGACAGTAGCTAGAAGCTTAAGTATATCCAGTCTAGAGAATATTTACTCTCCTGACTTCATACAGACAACTTTGATAAAATAATTACTCTTCAGGACTCTCTTATTTTCAATGATCCTTAATATTTCTCCTGAGATTACTTAATGTATTATTAGGTAC
>NW_022916224.1:0-1986 GCF_012274545.1 Fukomys damarensis
CTCTAGCACACGGGAGCAGGGTGGGCGTGTGCACACCCACTCGTGTTCAGCTCGTGTGTCTTCGTTGCAAAGTTTATGAATCTGAAATTGTACCTCCCCTCCCCTGTGCTCAGACTGGTGCTGGGGTCAGCCTGATTCTTGTTAGGAAGCTACTGTTCTGAAGCGGGGCCCAGGGTGTCTGGTCTGGAGCTCTGGGGTCCTAAGTGGCAGGGAGGGGAGGCTCCCGTTGTGGGAGACTGGTGGCCTCTGAAGAGGGCATTGCAACACAGGGGGCGGAGTATGGTGGGGCGCCTGGGGTGTATTGCAGCTTTGGCCTCTGGGGCCCTCCCCGTGGAGGAAGGCAATGGGCACAGAAGTCCCTGATCCGCAGCTAAAGGGGTGGGCTGCACGACTGAGCAGAATTAGGAATTTTTGCCTCCCGGGAGCTGGGCTTCATCAATAATGGATTCTCTGCCATTCCACAAGAGAGTCCACTGTTTTGTTTTCTTCCTGAAGGCTTTTAACTCCACAATTTTACAAGGAAAAAAGAAAAGACAAACCTGACTATTGTTTAGTATTCCTTTAAAAAATCCTGTTGTTCAGATGGGTTCTTTAAATGGAACTGTGTTAGTCACATAGATCAACCTAAATAAAATAGAGGGCAATGCCTACTTCCCAGTTATGTTTTTCTTATTGAAAGATATGTCCATGCTGGACATGGAGGCTCAGATCTGCAATCTCAGAACTCTGGGAGGCTGAGGTAGGAGGGTCACAAAGTTGAAGCCCAGCCTGGGCAACTTAGTGACTTAAAGAGACCCTGTCTCAAAAGAAAATATCCAAGAAGGGCCGGGGATGGAGATCAGTGAGGAGCTCCTGGGTCCAATCTCCAGGACCAACCCAGTGCCCCCACAGTGCAGAGAAGCCCAGGTGAACACTGGCACCTTAGGAGGTGGTCTCTGAAATCCACGTCAGCAGGGCCGGCCTTGTGCAGCAATCTACTCCGTACTGAACCCCGAGGACTTTTGCTCCCAGACTTTGGTTGTGTCCATTTCTTCCGGGCCAGCATGTGTCAGTGACTCTGTGCTGACCTGCTGGTCCCAGGCTTCTGCTGCTGTCCCCCCTTGCCTGTGCCAGGCTGCTGCACCTTGCTGACACGAGTGAAGGCCGCTGGGGCAGCCCCTCTCCAGGAATCTCGGTAGCTGAGCTCGAACTCAGGGCAGCCTCCTAGCTCTGACCTCCCTGGGACCCAGGCTTCTAGGCAGGGGGAGGGACCGGCTGGGAGGGGCCTAGGCTCCAGGGTGCGGATCAGAGTCTGAGGCCCGCAGCCCCACCCACCGAGTGCTAATCAGTAGCTCCTGAGAGCAAGCCCTGCCCAGGGCAGCCCAGCTAAGGAGTCCACGCTGCACAGCAAGCTGAAATACTCCCACCATTGCGTTCGGAGCAGGGCCTGTGGGGCTGTGAGGCCCAGTCCCTGGGACATTTTGGGGTGTGTGTAAATTGCGGGGGTTGGAACCCAGGGGCTTGCCTGGAGCTACATCCTCGGCCCCAGTCCTTTTCTTTGTTTCTTTCTTTTTTTATACTTTTAAGGTAGAATCTCACTAACCTTACCAGGCTGTGATCCTCTGCCTCAGCCTCCCAGGGGACAGAGGGACCGGGATTCAAGGTCTGCTCCACCGCCACCACTGCGCCCTGCTGGAAATGGGCAGGGTGCGGTGTGCATGGGCCGAGCGTGCTGCACTTTGGAGAAAGGCATCAAAAGACGCGCTTCTGGGACTCCAGGGCTGTTGTCTATCTCCTTCCAGCGCCCTCTGAACTTTTCTCCTGGAGAAAGCTGCTTAGGATTTTGAGCCTGAGAACTTCGAATCGTGTATTGCTCAATATAAAATGACTTTGTGAACCAAACTCTTCCATAAAACATTGCAGCCTGAGATTAATTTTATTTTTAAGTTTAAATGTATTTTCACATCAAGTTGTGCACATTAACAGAGTATTGTGTGAAGCTTCCAT
>NW_022916225.1:0-1437 GCF_012274545.1 Fukomys damarensis
TGTGTGTGTGTGTGTGTGTGTGTGTGTGTGTTTGTGTGTGTTTCCTGAGACAGGGTCTTGCTGTGTAGTTCAGACTGGCTTTGAACTCACTGTGTAAGATAGGGTGGCCTCAAAATCACAGTGATCCTCCTGCCTCAGTCTCCTGAGTGCTGGGATCACACATATGTGCCAATATACCTGGCTCTCATGAATTTACTTTAATACAATATATTTCTACCTGTCTTGTATATGTTTTTTTTTATTTTAAACATTTTTTCTCTTTTTGTGTTTTAGTTTAAATTCTTTCCATTGATCCATATTCAACTTTACTGATCCTTTCCTCCACCCTGTCTAATCTGCTGTTAGCCTCAAATTTATGATCCTCCTGCCTCAGTGTCATGAGTAGCTGAAGCTACAGGAAGTGATAACACTCCTGGTGCCTTTGGAGGAGCTGCTTTGGACTTGATGCAGGCCCCACTTATTTCTAGGCTTTTTCTCAAAGCCTGTTTCCCCCAGCCTTTACCTGCTAACCCTGAATGCTCTTAATAAGACTAGCAGGAAGGATCTGAGCTAGCTAATGTGGTGTGTCTGTAACACCAGCACTCTGGGATGTCTGAGGCAGGAGGATCACAAGTTTAAAGTCAGTCTGGGCTATTTGGTGACTTAGAAAGATCCTGTCTTAAAATAAAAAATAAACAGTTGAGGGTTAACTGGCAGAAGATCTGAGATCATCCGTGCAAGCACTCTGGGCTGTTGAAAAGAAGGAACCATTCCGGGACAGTCTGAGCCTTCAGTCATTGATGTCAGATGTAGGAGAGCTTAAGAAACCCTTCTGTGGTTAAAACAAAGGAGCAAAGAAATTTCTTGAGATCCAGAAAGCTGAGAACAAGACTGTAAAGAGAAATTACCAGTTACTCAGGTGGTAAATGGACTATAAATTTAAAAAATCTCCTGTGGTTCAGAAAGCCGGAAGCATAAAGAGATTTTAAGAATTTTGTCCATGCTCAAATCTCATCAGTGGGTCACTCTGTTTAATTCATTTTGCCTTACTTTTCTGTCTGAAGCCTTCAGTGTTGTATGTGTGGAGGAACAGGGAGTCAGATTTATTAAGATATGGTTCAGTTAAAATTGGCCATTTTTATGTGTATAATTTGTACCCCCCTTTCAGTCATCTTCCATGATCCTCAGTTCTTGGCAACCGTTAATGTAATTAATTCCTGTCTTGATAATTTCAGCCTTCAAATAATATTATGTAAATGCAATAAGCAAATAGCTTTTTTCACTAAGGATTAATTTGGTTATCGTTGTGCTTCGGAGATTTATCTGTATTGTTGTATGCTTCTGTAGTTGTTACCTTTTTGTAACTGAGTAGTATTCTATTGTATGTATGCATATTCAGTCTGTTATAATGCTTATTTAGAAAGTACACATTTATTCCAGCATGATTGCTGTATAAGA
>NW_022916226.1:0-1054 GCF_012274545.1 Fukomys damarensis
AAATAAATAAAAACAAATAAATGGATAGCTTCATGTTACAAAACAATGTCTGCCCCAGATAACTACTTCTTTAAGTAACACTAAGACATAACCAAATTCCAAAATAAACAGCGGGGGTCATTCCCTAGAATTCAGGAGGAGATCTAATTACTGTACGATAAAAGCAGCCTTAGAACCTTAGAGCTTGGTTTTAATTAACTGTGTGGCAGTGGCAGCTTTTCCTTTCGGATTCATTTTGCCATAAAACAAGGGCAATTAAATTAGATGATGGCTCAGGTGCTGTCAGGCCTAGCATCCTATGATTACAACTGATGTAGGCTCAGTTTCTGAATAGAGACCAACTTCTAAGATTAAGTGAACAAGCCCACTAAGCACCTTATTTTGTATGGGGTGGGGCTGGGGACAGTTAGTTCTCAGCAATTTCTTCAGTCACAATACAAAAGAACTATTATTTCCAGGAATTCTTCATAAGCAATCAGCAACCCAGATTACCTGTGAAATAAAGTGACTCTAGGGTAATATATAAACTACAAACCTAAACCTTTTAAATAAAAATTGTTAAAAATTTAAAATATCTCTTAGTATCCCAGAAACACAAATCTAGCAGAAATTGAATTTTCTTCTTTGAATTATAAATTCTTGGGGCTATATTTAAATTCCTGAGATTTCTTAGAATAACTTTTGCACTTTACTCAACTTAAAGCTCTTCAAGGATTAGATATACGGCCTCTATACTACAGTTATATTTGCTTTCACTGGGCTCCAAGGACAACTCTCAAGCTCTCATTTTTACCATCTCGCTCCCTGTTTCAAACATCTTATGTGATGACTCTGCTTCCTTGAGTATGTATCTCTCCAGATGATACGGAAGGAAAATCAGAAATCAACAGAAAGGATCTTATCTGGGAACTTTGCACTGTAAAGTTTATGTTCCTGATATAATCAAAGGCTAAAAGCTCTTCTATCCTTCTGGATTCACAGTAAGAATTCTTAAGAATAAATCCACCTAATAATTACTTGACGATCACCTCTAAAAATCAGAAACTTACCAATA
>NW_022916227.1:0-1845 GCF_012274545.1 Fukomys damarensis
CTCCTCCCACTGGGGTAGTGACAAGTACACCAGGGTCTGCCACGGGGCCTTTGTTCTGCTGTGGGAAATGAAGGTGCCTGCAGCCCGACAAGGCTGTGCAGTCTGCGTATCAAAGGCCACTGGTCTGAATCCATGAGGAGAGACCTGACTCTGGGACCAAACAGCCTCTGCCCCACTGGGAAACTGAGTCCAGAGTGCATCAGGAACTTGCCAAATGCTATGCAGCTGTGTAAACTGGGGGCTCATCCATTCCTTCATCATTCAGCAAGCATTTATCCTGTGCCTACTCTGTACGGCACTGAGAACAGACCAGGTGAAAGCGCTGTCCCACAGGTAGTGGTCCAGAGACGCGTATGTACAAAGGGTAGTGCCCAGGAGTCCCAGGGTGGTGTTCCGACATCAGCACGGGCAGTGTTCAGGGCTGGGGTGGGGTCGGCACGGCAGGACACTTGATACAGGTGCTGGCTGGTGGGACAGATCTTCAGGGTCTCTTCCAGTTGTAAGGTTTTAGAATTCAAAGTTGAGTCCTGGCTAGAAAAATGTCATCCCGCCAGATGGACCCTTGGCAGGGCTGACTCTCAGGAGGGAGAGCAGCCAGGTGCTGTGGGAGGGCTGGCTTTGTCACTCCCTGTGCAGGGCCAGCTTCCCAGGCAGACTCTCCCTCCCGCTTAATCTCCCTCCCCTCTAATCCTCTGCCTCCCACCTCCTGCCTTCCCGGGGGAGGCAGGCTGGCTGTGGGCATTACAGCTGCTGACAGGATTTGTAAGGGGCTGCAGGAGGGCACCGCCTCGGGATCAGAGCACTCAGCTTACAGAGAGCTCTGAAGATTGAAGATTAATTAGCGTGGGCCCCCATCTTCACTGGCAAGTGCCCAGGAATCCGTTTGTTCGGAAACTCTGCTTCCTGCTTCAGCAGCAGGGGGCGCAGCTCAGCGGTGCAGCGTGTGATTAGTGTGCACAAGGCCCTGGGTTCCATATCCAGAATCAAAAAATCAAATACACTCCCTGCTGACCTCAGAAAGCATCTCCTCCCTGTGCTTCCCGGGACAGCCTCGTGCACCCGAAATGAAACGGAGCAAATTCCAGGCACAGGAAAGCTTTTGAGCCCGAGGCAGCCACTGTCCAGGAAGCTCTCTGGCCATCCCTGTGCCTGTGGGGAGAGGGGCGTGGGGACAGGAGGGAGAGCAGGGTCCTGGAGGTCTGTGGGACACAGAAAGAGCAAGAGACTAACAACAGGAAGGTGACAGGGACTGAGGCAGTGGCCAGGAGAACGGGAGGGGTGACAGGAAGCAGGGGGCAGTGGGACAGAGACAGGGGTGTGGGAAAAACACAAAGGGAGGGAGAGAGAGAGAAGGAAGAGAGGAAGAAAGAGGGAAAGGAGATCAAGTGGGAGGACGGAGAGAGAAGAGGGACAGGGGACATAGGAGCGCCGTGCGAGGGAAACACCTGCAGAAAGGGACAGGACTGGGCGACGGCTGGGGCAACAGAGGTTTCTGAGCCTCTGCTGTCCCCTCGGGGTCCCCAGTGCCACCTGGATGTGCCCCCCCCAGAGGACCCCTTGTATTCTTCCTCCTTCTGCCCAGAACCCCAAAGAGGAGAAAGGTTCAGGCCTATGTCCATCCGCAGGGCCGCACGTGGGGGATATGCAGAGGACGTTCTGGCCTCTGAGCCCACCACAGCCTGGCTCCCAGGCACCTGGAAGCGACACAAGGGGTCAGGGTCAGGGGGCTGGGTCTTCTGCACACCTGGAAGGGGCTGGCGGAGCCCAGGACCACACCTCTCCAGGACACTCTGTGGCCCACCCGCCTGAGACCCCCGCATAGCCATGCCCTGCTACTGGGGACCC
>NW_022916228.1:0-243 GCF_012274545.1 Fukomys damarensis
AAAAAGACCAAAGTAATTACAAGAAAGTTCAGAGTCCCTCCTCAAGATGTTCTGTTATGCGAGTGAAAGAAAACAGTCTATCTTATGCAGGGTGCTATTACTGGATTTTCTGTGACATTCTGCTAAACCCAATTGACTCCTGCAATAACCCATTTTCCCATTCCAGCTGAGTGATCTTTTAAATGTACATCATTTTAAAATGTAGCTCTACTTGTAGCGTGCCTTCCCATTGCACAGAGAAAT
>NW_022916229.1:0-204 GCF_012274545.1 Fukomys damarensis
GGGTCTAGTTTTAATCTTTGACAAGAATGTACTTAAGTTTATAAATTTATTTATATATTGCCTAAATTGTAAATTGCTATTTTTTATTTTATTGTTAGGCATTTTAAGATTACTTCATAAGAAAGATAGTTAAATAGCCCCATTTTCTCCAAATTATCTTTATGCTTTTCATTTCACATTAATATTTTTCTTAGACTACTTTTA
>NW_022916230.1:0-539 GCF_012274545.1 Fukomys damarensis
ATGAATATATAATGGCACTTCCTTGTGAGCTCCTGGAATACTGATTGTGGTCAGTTTTCTTCCATGATTCTCTTTGGTGAGATGTCACTTCATTTACATTCCCTGTGTTTGATTGCTTACAGTTTATGGTTGAGCTTGAAGAGAGTAGCTGTTTTGCGTATATGATTTACAAATATTTCCTCTCAGTTAGTAGTTTGTATTTTCATCCTTTTAACAGCTTTCTGAAGAGTTACAGCATTGAAGTTTGGCAGCATTCAATTTCCTTTTCTGGATTGTGCTTTGGGTGTGCCATGTCATAATTCTACCTAGCTTTTGACTCTTTTTCTAAATATTATATAGCCTTTATGCTTAGGTGTAAGCCTGTGATTCATGGATATATGCATGCTCAACATTTATTGATAGGTTATCTTCACTGAATTATTTTATATACTAGAATTCGTTGTTCAAAATTCATTGAGCATAGCTGTATGGATCTCTCTCTCTCTCTGGGATTTCTACTCTGTTCCATTCATCTATATAACCATCTCTCTATTAACCCC
>NW_022916231.1:0-513 GCF_012274545.1 Fukomys damarensis
TAAAAGTGCCCCACAACAGTGTTTCAATCTCTGCCAGGCAGAGACGTAGAAACAAAAAGGAATGCAGTTTTGCTCCACATAAGAGGTGCACATCACTGGTAAACTCACAGAGTTGCAGCACCTTTCTCTGTGGAGTACTTCACATTAATGAAACTGACCGCTTTCACTTTAAACCGCTAAGTGGCGAAAGAAGCTGTTTCCTGGGGAAAACTGCACTTTAAAACCCAGAAGCCCTCTGCAAAGTGCGTTTGTGTTCCAACGTCAAACTGAACCTATCCCCAAGTATACAGAGTTCTGGAGGCTTCTGTGCACTCAGAGATGCTAGGCACTCTCTTAGGCCTGAAGGGCTTCTCTGCTAAAAGTGCCTCAAATTGTGTTTCAATCTCTGCCAGGCAGAGGCCTACGAACAAAAAGGAATACTGTTGTCCTCCCCATAATAGGTTGACATCACTGGCAAACTCACAGAGTTGCAGCGCTTTTCTCTGTGGAGTACTTCACATTCTTGAAACTCAC
>NW_022916232.1:0-1148 GCF_012274545.1 Fukomys damarensis
AACATAGGTGTACATATATCACTTGATATGATTCTTTTAATTCTTTTGGAAAGATCCTTAGCAGAGGGATGGCTGGGTCAAATGGAACCTCTCCTTTTATCCGAGTTTAACTTTTTGCCATATAGTTGTTCATGACCTTCCTGTGTAATTAAAAAAAAAATTTTCTGTGATCCCAGAGCTCATTCTCTCTGGTATTGCCAGACATCCCTTGCCCTTTTAAAAATTTTGAGACAAAGTCTCCCTATCTAGCCCCAGCTGCTCTTGAACTTGAGATCCTCCTGCTTCCTACCTCTCCCGGTAATAGGATAGCTGAGATAATAGGAGTATACCAACATTCCTGGTTCTTATTTGTGATTTTAGTAATTTGAGTTTCCTCCTTTTTAATTGTCTGGTCTAATTAAAGTTTTGTCAATTTTGTTGATATTTTCAGAGGTCTAAAGAAAGTAAGTTTCATGATTTTTCTCTGTTTCACTAATTTTTTTTTTTTTGGTACTGGGGTTAGAACTCAGGACCTTGTGTTTGTGAGGCAGGCAACAGAACCACTGAGACAAATCCCAGGCCATCTGTTTCACTAATTTTGTATCATTAATTTCACTTTATTCTCATTTGTTTAATTCATTTCTTCTCTTTTCCTTATTTTCTTCCTTCTGCACTTGTGTTACAGGTTTAGTTTGCTCTTCTTTTTCATGTTTTAAGGTAGAAAGTTAATTATTCATTTGAAACCTTTCTCATATATTTATATACTTTAAACTTTTCTGTTTTTTATTCAGAACTATAAATTTCTGTGATAACTTCATTACCTGTGTAAATTTTGTATGTTCTCATTTTTATTCATATTAAAATTTTCTAATTTCTTTTAAAAATTTCTTCTTCCATTCATTGATTATTAAGGAGTATGTTGTTTAATTTCCATGGATTTGTTGATCTTCCAAAATTTCCTTGGCTGCTTGTTTGTTTGGTACTTGGGATTGAACTCGGGCCCTTGTGCTTGCGAGGCAGGAGGCAGAACCACTAAGCTAAATCCCTGGCCACCCTTTGCTTATTGATTTCTAATTTCAGTCCCTTATGGTCAGAATGTATATATGTATATATATTTTTTTTCAGCTTTAATTGAGTTTATTGGTACATTTTAGGGATACAGTACAGTT
>NW_022916233.1:0-219 GCF_012274545.1 Fukomys damarensis
GTGGGAGCTACAGCTGGTCATAGCTCCAAGATCCAGTTTTGAGGACCTGAACTAGTGATCATTATTTTCACATCATCCGTCCTTCTTGCCAGACCAGTGGTAGTGGTTTCTAATAGAGAGTAAAGGTGGCAGAGATGAGTTATAAACTTTTATTTTAGTATCGTTGCTTGAAAATAGCATTACATCTAGATGATTGAACTTAAAATGCAGATATACACA
>NW_022916234.1:0-239 GCF_012274545.1 Fukomys damarensis
AGATCTTCTTTATCCCAGCTCGCAGCTCCATGGCCCCAGTGCAAGCCTTTGTCTCTCCTCTGTTGAACATCCACCTGGCCTCCCTGCTCAACAACCCACTCGGCCCACAGATCTGATCATTCTGCTCCCCTTCTTAAAGTTTTAAAAACAATTCTGCCTCCCTGAAAATGGAGCACAAATCCAGCAGAAGCTCTGTGATTGGGTGTAGTCCCCCCTAGCACCGCCTCCCACCCTCTCGG
>NW_022916235.1:0-334 GCF_012274545.1 Fukomys damarensis
CTTCTGCTTCCCCTTCTTCTTCCTCTTCTTCCTCCTCCTTCTTCTCCTCCATCTTCTTCTTCACTTCTCATCTTTCTTGTTCTTGTTTTTGTCCTGTTTTTTTTTTCTTGATTGCTCTTATTTTTACAGGAACATGAACATAGTATTTAGTTTTCCTATTCCCGTTAGGTTCTTCTGTTTTTTTGTTCCTTCCTTCTCTCTTTTCCTTCTGTCATCACTAGTTTATTTTCCTGTGTTCTCTAGCCTTACTTTTAATCTTTCCCTCTCCTCATATTTCACTATCCCTCCCAAAATTCCTTCTAAGTCTTCTTCACAGAGGATTAATTTTCTATAT
>NW_022916236.1:0-1033 GCF_012274545.1 Fukomys damarensis
CACAGAGATAAAAGATATTTTGAAGTATCTTACTGAATGTAAAGAAAAATATGGCCAATGATAAATAAATGATACATTGATAATGTTAAGTAAATACAGCAAATATTTCCATACAGTAAAGCCAGAGTCTTAGATGCTAATGCAACCATAAGTTGCAAAGACCGTCTCTATATTTGACGTTTGAGAATATCTTAGATTAAATTGATTGCATTCTATCATAATCTTTAGATTACATACATGTTTCAGATGAAAACACTACTAAAATAGAAGTTTAAAACAAAGAAAAACAAAAAATCTTTTTCTCTTTATCAAATATGTACCCAAAAAGGAAAAGTTTGTTCTCCCTCCCTCCAATATCCATTCCTCATTATTACTCCTCTTATTCCAGAAACCCCCTGTTGAACTATGTGCCTCATCCTGGATAAGGTGTAGTAGAGGTGCTATAATACAGCAATAATCACTCATTGATTTTCTTTCATGCTTATAATATCTTACATTGAGTAAGTGTTGCTTATTCATCACTTCTACAGAAAATTATCCAGTGGAAGAGGTAAACTGTACCTTCTGAGATTAAGTTTCGAGTAGGGATTCATTTTCCTTAGTCCCTCTTCCTGGTAGAACCCAGATCCCATGTTGTGGGTCAGTCCTACAGAGAGGCCCAGATGACAAGCCAACAAGAATGGAAAACACCTGTCTAAGTAACTAAGAAGAGCTTAGGTCCTGGTTGACTCACTGTCAAATCCTACAAGAATCTTAGAGAACATCTAATGCCAGTTCTTCTCAAACTCTTAAAATAAAGTTGAAAGGGAAGCAGTAATCACGAAATCATTCCTAGAAGATTTCCCTGATTTCAAAATCAGAAAAGGACCCAGCCAAAGAGAAGTATAGGTCAATCTCGGTAATGAACTAAAAGGAACTAAAATATTCAATATGATGATAGCAAACAGAAGTCAGGAAATTATCAGAACGGTCATATATTATGACAATGAAGGCCTCATTCCAGGGCTACAGGGATAGTTCAACATACGCAAAT
>NW_022916237.1:0-255 GCF_012274545.1 Fukomys damarensis
AAGAGTGTAAATGTGTCTTGAAACCAAAATGTTTGAGGCCCTTTGGAATAAATGACTTTTACAAATCCATCTACCAATTACACATAGACTATTTTATATTTTGCAGGACTGAATGCACTTTAAAAGCATAGACATTATCCTAAGTTCAAAAAAATAGACCACATATTAACCAATTCTTTAATAAAGATTTTAAATTCCACACATTTCTACACTGAGAATAGAATTTTTCTAAATTGAAAGTCTCAGACTTCTCAT
>NW_022916238.1:0-295 GCF_012274545.1 Fukomys damarensis
CCCTCTTGCTTCGCCAAGCTCCTCACACGCCAGCGGCTCAGGGAGGGCTTCAACCCAGAACTGGCCTAGCCTGGCCCACCGCACACAGCGCAGGTTCCTAAGGGCCCCGCGACGGGGCAGTCCAGGGAGGAAGCCCTGGCTGGGGAGAAGCACGGGAGCACCTCCAGGGAAGACCTGCTCCGGCCTTCCCTTTGCACGTGCCTAAGTGCCGGACCTCAGTCACGATGAGAGAGACGGTTTAAGAGTCTTCACTCATTCTGTTCAGCTCCAAGGAATGTAATTGGGGTGTCATCAT
>NW_022916239.1:0-203 GCF_012274545.1 Fukomys damarensis
AGTCACCAAGCAGAGCAAACAGCTGCTAAGGGGAGAAAGAAGTATGTGTATGGGAGTCTGGATTTGCATTATTCTGACTGCTGGTCCTGAAGTTCTGTACAGGAAGGTAAATGTCTTTAGTAGCAAAATATTTTGATGAACCTAGAAATGGGGAATGATGTGAAACAAAGCTACAAAGCAAAGTTTACAGACCTGAAAAGCTC
>NW_022916240.1:0-240 GCF_012274545.1 Fukomys damarensis
TTATTAGACCGGAGAACTAAACCATGCCTTCAACAGTCAGAGAAGTGCCTCACTGCCAGTGGCAAATGACACTGTCGATATGACAGCCCCAGATCTGACTTGAAAGCATGTGCTCCTAACCTCTGCACCAGCATTGTTCAGACCACAGGCCTGAACCATGAGAGTCAAGAACAGCACAAGACAGGAGGGGAGAAGTACAGTAGAAAATACAACATCAGGGCACATTAGAGATAGCAAAGG
>NW_022916241.1:0-435 GCF_012274545.1 Fukomys damarensis
AGAACATAAAGCAAAGAAGTCATACCAGGTCTCCAGTGAAGGACAGGGTGTTGACATAATCTAGGAAATCAAGAAGATGGTAGAGGTCAGAGGGCCATGACAAAACCTCTCTACAGGTAAAAGTGGGCTTATTCCTCAAAATCCTGTTAGATAGAGCTCATATAACCAAAAGGAATAGAGAAAAACAAGTTATCCTTAAATATTTGACATCATCCAAGGAATTACCAATTTCTATGCAGAGGAGGAAGAGATTCAGCTTCAGTACTTTATCCATTTGGTCTGAACTGATTCTTCAAACACGTTGTGTTAGAGACGAAGGAGCAGTTAGAACAAATGATGGTGTGACACTGACTCACTGACTGCTAATGTTTGTGCTGTGGGGAAACTGAAACTCTCACCTAACAATAGTATGCAGAAAACTAGAAGTGGTTAACA
>NW_022916242.1:0-233 GCF_012274545.1 Fukomys damarensis
CAAGCTTGCCTGTCTCCCAGTCATTCACTGACTGAAATGCATCCCCATGTCCCACATTTCTCAATCCCTATCTAGACAAACACGCCTTCTCTTATTTCCCAGGTTTGCTGCAGACACACCTTCTCCTAACTGTATCTCTAAGATAGTTGTTAATCCTTGCAACTTCCTACATAGCCACTGCCTCCACTTCAATCTAAGTCCTCATTACCAGAGAAATACAATTCCACCTCTGT
>NW_022916243.1:0-544 GCF_012274545.1 Fukomys damarensis
CTCTGAGTGCACACAAGCCTCCAGAACTCTGTATCCTTGGGGATAGGTTCAGTTTGACGTTAGTACACAAACACACTTTGCAGTGGGCTTCTGCGGTTTAAAGTGCAGTATTCCCCGGGAAACAGCTTCTCTTGCTTCTTAGCCGTTTAAAGCAAAATCGGTCAGTTTCATGAATGTGAAGCACTCCATAGAGAAAGGTGCTGCACCTGTGTGAGTTTGCCAGTGAAGTCCACATCTTATGCGAAGTACAACTGTATTCCTTTTTGTTTGTAAGTCTCTGCCTGGCAGAGATTGAAACACTGTTGTGAGGCACTTTTAGCAGAGAACCCCTTCAGGCCTAAGAGAGTGCCTAGCAGCTTTGAGTGCACACAAGCCTCCCGTACTCTGTATACTTGGGTATAGGTTCAGTTTGACGTTAGAACACAAAAACACTTTGCAGAGGGCTTCTGCGGTTTAAAGTGCACTTTTCCCCAGGAAACTCCTTCTCTCGCCGCTTAGCCATTTAAAACGAAAGCGGTCACTTTCATGAAGGTGAAGCACTCCA
>NW_022916244.1:0-224 GCF_012274545.1 Fukomys damarensis
GAAGTAAACAGCAACAAATCAGCATCTTCATGAATTGGAATCCAGACACTGGAAAATAATAACTTGGGGAAGAAAAGAAGGAGGGACGTGGATCCTTGCGACCCAGCAAGATCTGGAAGGAAAATCGAAGCCTACAGAGTAATTGAAGAGACAGATCACAGTGTAGCAAAAGGAAGGGAAAGATGTACTTTCTCCCTAGCTCCTGGCTTGTAGCAAGAGAAAAG
>NW_022916245.1:0-213 GCF_012274545.1 Fukomys damarensis
CAGGGAGGATCCAATGACAATATTCTTCAAACTTTTGAATGAAATGGAAGGGGAAGGAGTGCTGTCTTACTCATTCTTTGAAGCTAGTCCTACCCCCATACCAAAACCTGAAAAAACACTTCACAAAAAAGAAAAACTACACACCAATCCCTTCAATGAATATATATGACAAATATCCTCAATGTGAAACTGGCAAACAGAATGCAACCATTC
>NW_022916246.1:0-1836 GCF_012274545.1 Fukomys damarensis
GCAGTTAACTTATAAAGAGAAAAAGTTTATCTTGGCTTACAGTTTGGAGGCTCCAGCCAAAGATTAGGTGGACCCCTTGCTTTGGGCCTCTGATGGAGATGCTGGAGGCCAGTGGCAGGGAGCACATGGCAGACTGAACAGCTCACCTCATGGCCAGAAAGTGAAAAAATAAAAGGATGTGGCTGGGGTCCCCTAGTGTAAGGGCATTCCCCCAAAGACTTAATTACCTTCCACAAAGCTCTTCTCCTAGGGACTCTGTTACCTCCTGATAATGCCACCCTAGGGACCAAAGCTTTATTATTTTGGCCTTTGGGGGACATTCCAGATCCAACTAAAGCAGGGTGGAATAATGTTTTGTGAGATAATAGTAGAGTATGATATTTGATATAATGAAATAATATTGTTTGAGATCATAATATTGTTTAAGATATTTGATATTAGAAAGTTTAATTCTGGTAGAATTAATGTACAAAGAAGAAATCCCACAACAGCATAAACTAAATTTTCATAAAATGATGGTCTAAGATGTAAGGATGAATTCAATCTTTATTGTACATTTTAAATAAAAGTAATTAAAATTAAATAATTACAATACAATGAAAAACAAAAACAAAAACAAGAGCTTTTAGCTATACCATAAAGAAAACCAACCAAGGAATTACAGTGCTATAGTAAGAGGGAAGGTTGACTTCCATATCTGTTTTTCCCACTTTCTCAGCAAAACTCTGGGCAAGCAGTACCTGGGCAAGATACCTTGTTGGGCAGCTACATTTCTTAGCCTGCCTTGCTCTCAGATATGGCCATGTATCTGTGTTCTGGCCAAGGAGTATTGCAGAGCTGGTGAATAGAATTTCTGAAAAGTCTCATTAAAAGGAAAGAATCAGCCCTTATTTCCCTTCATTTTTTTCTCTCATCCTGGCTGTGTTTTCAGCAACCTTCAGAAAGAATGAGGTCTTTAAAGATGGGAGCCACAGCTGAGGATGAAGTAAGACCATGAGTCTTGATGACTTCTTATAATCATAACATCATCCCTGTACCTATTTGTTAGCATTCTATCTCTGTAACCAAATGCCTGATATAAACAACTTAAAGGAGGAAGGATTTGAGGAAGGTTCATGGTTTCAGAGGGTTCAGTCCATGGTCTGATGGCTCCAAGGACAATGTCATGGTGGAAGGACATGGTGGAGGAAAGCTACTCACCTCATGGCTGCCAAGGAGAGTTGTGAGAGAGAAAGAAAGGTCCAGGGACCAGATATGTACCCATGAGCCACTCCCTTCAGCTAGGTCCCACATCTTAAATTTTCATTACCTCCCAGTAAGGCAATGAAATTATGATACCATCTACAGACTGACAAAATTTGAGTCTTTATGGTCTAATCACCTTCAAAAGCCCATCCTCTGAATACACGAACTTCTAGGGGAACATTTTATTTTTTATTTTTATCTTTTGGTACCGGGGATTGAACTTGGGTCATGCTTGTGAGGCAGGCGATGAAACCACTGAGCTAAATCTCTGGCCATATGGGAACATTTTAAATTTAAACCATAACAATTTACCTTTAGATCTTGTACATGGGAGAATAAACTTTTATGTCATCAATATACTATTTTTTTTCAGGTCTCATTCTAGTCACAGTTGAATTTGTTTCAAAGCAAAATATTTATTGATACATTTTAAACATACATAATCATATTCATCATGGGGAATTTGTACCTGTACATGATCTAGCTTGCTTCTTCTCTTTTTCCCCAATTTCCCTCCCTCCCTTTGACCTCTCTTCCCTTCCTTATTTACCAAAGTGTTTCTATTTTCCCTCTATTCTTTTTTTCTTGTCC
>NW_022916247.1:0-266 GCF_012274545.1 Fukomys damarensis
GTGCCTATCATTGCTCACACTGCACTGAAGTCATATAAACACTTGGGATCTGAAGAGGGGGTAGATAAAGATAATCAACATACAAGAAATTCCAGTGATTTTCAGCACCTTCAGAAGCATGCAAGGTCAAAGGACAGACAGAAACCCTCTGAATGTGATCACTGTGGGAAATCCTACTCTGATCTTAGTGAAAGAACTCAAGTTAGAGAGAAGGGCTTTGTATGTACCAAAAATTTGAAAACCTCCATCACACACAGTGATGTTCA
>NW_022916248.1:0-208 GCF_012274545.1 Fukomys damarensis
AGGGCAGTCTCTTCACAGTGATGATGGTCAATGGGGAGGCTCCCTGCCAGTGAGATCCTTTTCCTCTCCCTCTCCTGCTTAGAGGAGTTAGTCTTCTAGACAGGTCAGTCATCTACGTGACAGCTTGCTGTTCGGCATGTTACCAAACACAGACAGACATCCATCTTAATATCCTGTGAGATGGCGACCTCAACTCCACAGATGGGAA
>NW_022916249.1:0-764 GCF_012274545.1 Fukomys damarensis
AAAAAAAAAGAGTTTAAAAAGGAGTTGGGCATGTAGCTCTGTGTGTGGGCCCAGATGGATTCAACCTCTGGTTCCACCAATTAATAATAAAAATAAGTTTTTTAACCAAATCTCTCCTGACTGTAATCCATACATTTATGTCTATATTTTAAGGCTTTAGCATAATTCTTGCTTGAAAGAAAGCATAGCATAAAGAATTTGAGTACTTCCTTTTCCCTGCCTTGCTTAATCTGAGGTCTGCAACCGGTGGGTATAAGTAGTAGAGGCGTCTACATCATGTAGTCTCACAGATGTTGACCAGGTAAGTGATTTCCTGAAATAGGAGGTGATAGATATTAAATAAGCACTTACTTTGCAAAATAGCTCAAGTCATACTTGGCCCTGAGTTTTACAAACTAAGGAGCAAAATTGAGAAAATACACGGACCCCTGGAAAACGTTGACTTTCCCATTCTTCCTTTCTTACACTGGTTTACTAATGTGGTTTTCTAATGTTTAATTTTATTTTCCATGCAGGAAACCTATGAGAATATCCCAGGCCAGTCAGAGATCACATTCCTCTTACAAGCCATCAGGAACACCACAGCTGCTGAAGAGGTACTGCCTTAGTGTTTGGGATCTCACATTCTTAGGAAACAAGTTAGTGTGGTTAGATGATGCTTAGAGTGGATAGTTGGAATTATTTACTGCTGAAATGTTAACTGTATTTATTTAGTTTGGAAACAGGTTCTCACTATGCAGCTCAGGCTTGCTCTGAACTCACTA
>NW_022916250.1:0-230 GCF_012274545.1 Fukomys damarensis
TGTGGTCAGGAGGGAAGGCATAGAGCTGAGATGGCAAAGTCTGGGCTTTGGGGCGCAGATCTGGGAGAACCCTAGTTCTTCACTCATGGGCTACACAGCCTTGAGCAGATTTGCTTTAACCTTTTGACTTCCCTTAAAGATAAAAAGCTAATTCTACATCTCAGAGATTTTTTAAAAAGAAACTGGATAAAATTTGCAAATTGCTTAGCAGAGTGAACTTGAACATATCA
>NW_022916251.1:0-200 GCF_012274545.1 Fukomys damarensis
TTATAAGGTTAGAGGGTTAAGAGGGCATCTGGCTGGCTGAGAGGCATAACCTGTGGCACTCTAGGTGGATCTCTACCTTGAACAATAGATGTAGATTGGGTGGAGGGAAGAAAATCATGTCGGAAGAAGGCCTTCAGATTCCATCCCTGGGAACTGTGAGATGACAGAAGCCTAAGATGAAGGTTTTACTGGTTCGATAA
>NW_022916252.1:0-391 GCF_012274545.1 Fukomys damarensis
AATATTTGATCAAGAATTAGTTCTTGGATATTTGCTACTTTCTGGGTTTAGTCCTTACAGTTTGTGTTCTGCTCATCTGGTGGATTGATCAGAGCTCTCTAGAGGAATAGAATCTATATAAATTATTTAAGATCAAAGGCAGGAGAGTCCACAATGGCCATCTGCATGCTTGAGAGCCAGATGATCCAGTGAGTGCTTCCAAGAAGCAGAAAGTCACAGAACCAGAAGGGTCAAGTATACAGCACTAGTCTGAGAGACTTTCTGTTTCTTTCTCACCTCTGGAGCAAAATACCCAAAACTCACAAGTTAAAGAGACAAAGGTTTACAATGTCTCACAGTTTGTAGATGTTTCAGCCCATAGTTGGCTGTTTTCAAGAAAGGAGGTATAGCA
>NW_022916253.1:0-223 GCF_012274545.1 Fukomys damarensis
CTTATTCTTCCTTCAACAGAGTACAGCTGAGACAGGTGGTTTATAGATTTCCAAAGCTTAATCGCCTTTCAGCACTCTGAGACGTTGGCACAGGATACAGCATTCTACAGCAGTGATGCAGGCATGTAAAGGAAGGCCACAGCTGTTGTCTATGTAAATTAGAGAAGTCAGCATTCTGATCGATTTCCTTTACATTTAGTTCCCCTTGTCTTTTTGTGATAGC
>NW_022916254.1:0-269 GCF_012274545.1 Fukomys damarensis
GAAAGAAAGTGAGAGAAAGGAGGAGATCTATAGCTACCCTGATAAGAAAGAATCAGGGTAGGGAGTTCCAGAAATGTGGAGGCCCCCTGGGGCCTTTGTTCCCATCTGCTTTGGGAGGGTGGCCCATCCCCCACCACCCAGAGGGGGCACCCTCTGGACTGGCTTCCAGGAACCTCTGCTGATTGTCATTTCTTCCGGTGGTGGTGTACGTGCAGTTTCTTTTTGTCTGTTTACTTGTTCTTGTCTTATCTTTGAAGGCCTTTTCTTTG
>NW_022916255.1:0-213 GCF_012274545.1 Fukomys damarensis
GTTGGAAGTACTTCACGTTGTTTTTTATTTTCACAGGGCTCATAATTTAAAATTTGCCTTGATAGGGCCGGGGATTTAGCTCAAGGGTTCTGCTGCCTGCCTCGCAAGCACAAGGACCTGAGTTCAATCCTCAGTACCAAAAAATAAAGTTTGCCTTGAGTTTCAGAGGTGACTTTGGATTTGGACTCTTCAGTGATTCTGGAACTTTTAAGA
>NW_022916256.1:0-931 GCF_012274545.1 Fukomys damarensis
AGGCCTCACCTCCTAACCTAAATGTGAGGACACATTTGAACGGATTAACTCACTGATGAGTACAGTGCATCCAAGATACAGTACAATCACTGTCCCGAAGCTCAACTCTGAACGTGAGACTTTGGAGGACTTCCTACATCTAAACCTTTGTAATGTGTCATAGCCCTGGATATAAAATGAAAAACTCCAAATTTCCCAAAAGATCACACAGAGGACTATTTAGATGGTCTTAGTTATGGTAATGAATGGTTAGTTATGAAAACGAATGGTTCATGAAATAATTTATGTTAATCTTCATTACAATTACATCAACTTTATGAAAGATATTCAATTAAAAGAAAAGACAAGCTACCGACTGAGAAAAATCCTCAAAAATAATTGCTATTCAAAATATACAGAAAACTGAAACTTAATAAGAAAACAAAAATATCACGAAAAATAACCAGAAATCTGAATAAACACCTCACTATATACAGATGGCAAATAATCATTTGAATACATATTTGAAGTTTTAACTATCTCATGTCAATCGGGAATGCAAACTGGAAATAAGAAATGTGATATGACTGTACAATGAGCATAAAGTCCAAAACAACAAATGCTAGTGAGGATGAGGAGCAAAAACAATTTCTTTACTAATGCGAGAACACAAGTGTACCAAAACCTTACCAGACACTTTAGTAATTTCTAAAACACTAACCGTGCTCTTACCATGTCTTACTTTGTAATTACACAGTTGCACTTCTTAGTCTTTGTCCAGATAAGCTGAAATCATGTCCACATTAAACCTGCAAATGTTCGTAGTGACTTTAATCATAACTTGCAAACCTGAGACCCAAACAAGATGTTCAGTAAGTGGTGCTTGGATAAGAATTAATCATAGTAGATGCATACTATAAAAAGTGTGATCTGCAACAACCTCAAATTCCAC
>NW_022916257.1:0-677 GCF_012274545.1 Fukomys damarensis
ATTTAGGGCCAACAGATTAGCTATAGAAGTATTATTTCTATTTAATAGATGAGAAAACTAAGGTTCAGATATAACACAAAATTGACTAACAAGACCAAAGAGCTAAGTAGCCACGTTATAAATACTTGTTTAGATTCTAGAACTTATAGTCTTTTACCTTCACCATTACTGAATTATTTATCTTCTTTTGTGGCTTACTTAAACTAAATCTCTTAATTGTTGTATCCTCTTATAAAATTAAGATTAAAGTCCTCTGGCTACTATATGCAATACTTTGAGGACAAGTGGGTTTATTATTATGCAAAGCATCAAAGTCCTCAGAAAGCAAATATAATTTATTTCTAGGTATGCAAACAAAACTATTTAAAAATGTTCACACAATAATGAATTAGCAGTTTTATAGAAAGACAGCTTCTATCATAGTCTAAAGTAATGTTGGCATTCATGAATCTATACATGTTTAAACTGTTGTATAAAAAGCAAACTTCAAATCACTAATAACATCCTATTCCAGAAATCTATTCTCTGCAGCCTCACATTTGGCTGGACAGTGTTTAACTGTTCTCCTCAGTTTACCCTTGTCCTTCTGCTGTACTAGCCTTTGAACAAAGGAGTTGCTCCTCAAATAATGAAGAAATTATAGACTGTGTTGTCATAATCAATCATAGAAAAGTACT
>NW_022916258.1:0-1175 GCF_012274545.1 Fukomys damarensis
AATCAAGATTGTAAGTCAAGGGTCCACTGTAACAAGAGTCATAGGGAAAGCTTGTCCCCAGTTTGCTGCTTGGAACTTCCTGTGGGTGTGGGCGTAGATCTGACACAGTGACATCATCCTTTATCAAGCACAAGATGTGCTGGGTGATATTCGGGGCTGTATTGTTTTAAACATGCATCCCCAGGCCAGTATCCGTGTTAATCCTATCTGAGTGTAGGCAAGATGATAACAGTCAGTGGAGGTTGATCTCCTTGTTCCACTCTTGCTGACCTGTGCCCCACTTTTCACATAGCAGCCCAATTGAACTTTTTGAGAGACCCAACCAGACCATGTCCCTCCGTGGATGCAAGCCCTCTATTGGTTTTCCATTGCATTTAGTCACCAACAAAGACTCGCTGAGTGTGGTGGTGGTGCTGGTGGTTGGCCTAGGGTCTTTCCTCAGCCCTTTTTTAATTTGTTGAGACCAGGGTCTAAGTTGCCCAGGCCGTGCCCAAACCTGCAATCCTTCTGTCTCTATCTCCTGGGTTTACGGTGTGCACCACCACGCCTGGCTAGCAAAGATGTAGATCAGCACCATGGGGCTCTTGTCTTCCTCCCCACCTTGATCTGCTACCACCGCTCTGCTGTTGGCCTGACTTCCTTTTATTTCCCTCAGCCACCAGGCTCACTGTGCTCTGAGCAGGCTCACCTAGACCTGTCTTCCCCTGCACATCAGTGAGTGAGTTTTCCGCAACTGGGTCTTGGCTCAAAAGCCACCTCCTCGACAGTCCCTTCCTTCGCCTCCATCAGTTATCAACACATCATTCTATTTTTTTCTTTGTGGCTCCTGATGACATGTAACTATTTGTTTACATATTTGACGTTGACTTTCCTCATGAAAACATAGGTTACGAGGGCAGGGCCCCATCTGGCTTATCTGTCATGCTGCACCCAGCCGCTTATTGCACATGATGAGGAAAGAATCAGTAAGAAAACAACGAAAATGTGTGGACACATCTCCCCCCAAATACTAGCACTAATACATCACGAGGAGGATTTATGTTTACTTGAATGATCTTTTCCCCTTTTTGTTCGTTTATGTTTTCTGATTTCTCTGCCAAGACTGTCTCTGTCATTCCTTCTGAAACTCTTCATCAATTTCTTCCAAGTTTAGCTGGGCTTAAGGAGGTGATTTA
>NW_022916259.1:0-206 GCF_012274545.1 Fukomys damarensis
GCCCAAGTTCATTTTGAATAGTGAATGGGACATAGCTCTTACTGAGATCAAAGTGCTCTGCTTAGACAGGCCAGTGCCTGTCAAGACATTAAATTAGCCCTCCCTATAACTGGAGTGGCTAAGCTGCCAGGGAGAACAGGATACTAAAGTAACCCAGGATTTGGGATGGAGGTGGGTTTAAATGTTCTGAGAAGGAAAAAGGCTGT
>NW_022916260.1:0-433 GCF_012274545.1 Fukomys damarensis
TGAGGCATATAGGACCCCAACTAGCCACAATAAAAAAAAATCTACACCTAGACATATAATAATTAAGATTCCAAAACCCAACAGAAGAACAAAATACTACAAGCAGTAAGAGAAAAGAAACAAATCACATTAAAAGGAAAGCCCATCAGAATCACAGAAGAATTTTCAACACAAACCCTCAGGTCAAGGAGAGCCTGGAGTGAGGTATTTCAAGTCCTAAAAGAAAACAACCTCCAACAGAGACTAATGTATCCTGCAAAACTCTCTTTCAAAATGGATGGGGGAATAAGATACTTCCATGACAAAGAACAAACGAGAAACTTCATGAATATGAAACCAGCATGACAACAAATTCTAAACAAGATCTTAGAAAAAGACAATGAAGATCACAATACCATGAAGCCCAGCAGAGCAAATACTCAATGCAAGAAAC
>NW_022916260.1:445-721 GCF_012274545.1 Fukomys damarensis
AAAAAAATTAAAAAGAGTCAACCAAAAGTCAATAACACAACAATAAGAAGTCAGTACATATCAATTATAACCATTAATGTCAATGGCTGTATTTCACCAATCAAGAGAAATAGACTGGCAGACTGGATTAAGAAAGAAAATCCAACAATATATTGTATAAAAGAAACACACCTAATGCAAAAAAGAAGCCCATAGATTGAAATCAAAAGGGTAGAAAACAATTCTCCATGAGACAGGAGCCAAGAAAAAAGGAGGGGTAGCAATCTTATTGGCAGA
>NW_022916261.1:0-1443 GCF_012274545.1 Fukomys damarensis
GGTAGGAAAAGAGTGAACTAAATCTAAAGCAAGCAGGTGGTAGAAATTGATAAAGATTGCAGCCAAAATAAATAAGATAGACGTTAGAAAAACAACACAGAAAAAGCAGGAAAACCAAAAGCATGTTATTTGAAAAAATGACCGATATTTATAAACCTTTATGTAGGTGGACCAAGCAAAAGCAGAAAGGCTCAAATTAGTACAATTGAGACTACAAGAGGGGACATCACTACAGACGTTGCAGCAATAAAAAGAATTGTAAAGGGATACAGAAACCAATTATATGACAACAAATTAGATAACCTAAATTGGTTGGAAAATTTCCTAAAAAGACACAAATGACTAAAGCTGACTTCAAGAAAAAATAGTAAATCTGAATAGACCTATAATAAGTAAACAGGTTGAGTTAATAATCAAAAAACTTTCCTCAAAGAAAAGTCTGAGAGCCAGGGGGATTTACTGGTGAATTCTACCAAATATTTAAAGAGGAATTAACTCCAACCCTTTAGATTTTCTCCCAATCAACTCTGTAAGGCCAGCACAATCCTGATGCTAAAGCCAGACAAAGATATCACAAGAAAAGAAAACCATAAATCATTGACTGATAAAAAGAGATGTAAAATTCTCAACAAAATACTAGCAAATTTAATCTAAGGCCTCATAAAGAATAATATACTGTGACTAAGGATGATTTATCCCAGAAATGCCAGGTAAGTTCATACCATATCAGCCAAATAAACAACAGAAACTACATAATTATCTCACTAGATGCAGAAAAAGTATTTGAAAAACTCTAATACCCATTTCTGATAAAACCATTCACTAAACTCTTTGTAAATATAAGAACTTCTTGACCTGAGTAAGGTACTCTATGAAAAACCCAAAACTAACATGATATTTTTACTGAAAGACTCAATGATTTCCCTGTAAGATCAGAAACAAGACAAAATTGCCTGCCTTTGCCACTTCCCTATCAACATTGTAGTAGAAGTTCTATTCGGGGCAATTAGGCAAGAAAATAGGGGAAAAGTCATCTGTTTTGGAAAGGAAGAAGTAAACCTGTCTCTAGTTACTGATGATATGACCTGGCTTGCAGAAAATACTAAAAACAAAATTAAAACTTGAGTTTAGCACACTTACAGGATACAACATCAATATACAAATATCAACTATATTTCTGTATACTTATGATGAACAATCTGAAAATGATAGTCTTAAAAACAACTCCATCAATAAAGGGCTGGGGATTTAGCTCAGTGGTACTGCTGCCTGCCTCATAAGCACAAGGTCCCCAGTTCAATCCTGGTACAAAAAAAAGAAAGAACAAAAATGAAATACTTAGGAATAAATGTAGCAAGAAAAGTGAAAATTACAAAATACTGTTGGAAGAAATATAGATCTAAATAAATAAAGACTTTTATGTTCATTGATCAGAAAAGTTAA
>NW_022916262.1:0-256 GCF_012274545.1 Fukomys damarensis
ACTATGCAATATATCTAGACCTCAATGTTCAGGTCCTTGGAAACACACATTTCATAACAACTTTTAAAAAGGTACTGCCCTCACCTTTCCTGTCACATGCAAACTATCTGGTATGTGAATTCCTTCTGTATCATTCTCACCAATCCTAAACCTAAAGCTAATCCACTACATGGTTCCCACGTTACCATAGGGAGGGACTTGAAATACAGCACTGTGGCTAAGAATAAGGTGAAATCTCATGCTGCTACTGACAAGG
>NW_022916263.1:0-241 GCF_012274545.1 Fukomys damarensis
TGAGAGAAGTAATACAGGCACAGACCTGGAGAGATCCTTTCAGGAGATAAGGATATCAAATGCCAGGGCCCCAAGACAGGAGGTGGGCATTTAATCTGTACATTTGAGGCTAATATGAGTTAAACAGAGTGAGGCAACTGACAGAAATGATAGATGGCATTTCCTGAGGTAAGGCCACTGTGAAAGGAGCCTCCTACCTGGGAGCTGAAATATTGACTGAAGGTGAAGGCAACAAAAACTG
>NW_022916264.1:0-810 GCF_012274545.1 Fukomys damarensis
TCAATGATTTGAAGCATTGGGTTCTACCTAGAATGGCCAACATGTCCCACTCCTAACGAACTGAAGGCAGAAGCACCTTGAGGAGCTCCTTGTCACAGTGTGAGACTGCCAGGCACGTGGATTTCGAGCACAGGACAGTTGAGATACATTTTGCCACTATGAACCCTGCACTCACACGGCTGTCATGCAGTGAAACATTCAGTTCCTCTTGGACGCATTGTCAGAACCTTTTGGCGTCATTCTCCTTTCAGAGCCAAGTTGAGCTGACGGCTAGCATGATGTGTGGTCACTGTGATGCTAGGCTCCATCAGGGAGAATCTGTATGAACAGTGGGCAGGCCGGGCACTCAAGCTCTCCACAGCTTGCATACAGCCCTCTGAAAAGGAATGGTTATTGAATCAGACAGAATACATCGCTGGGGACATAACCCCGTTGGTAAGTGAGCAGGGCATTGCCATTCATTGAGACCACCCAGGGACTCAATAGGCAAAACGCCTCCAGGGGAGCCACGGGTTCCTGATATCTCAGTCTTCCTTCAACCTACCTGCCTCCATCAAAAGCCCTAGCATGGTTCAGGAGCTCAAGGAGCTCTCGCTCGTACCATTTTTCGTGAAGCACAACAGTCTTGCCAGCCAGCCGAGAGATGAGCCACAGGACATTCATGGTTGCCTCCTGCTGACCTTTTTGGTGTGACTGATGCTGCCGTGGGCTCAAACGAATCCAAGCTTGAGGCCAACCACCTGCAACGGGATGGTTCATGAGTTCATCAGCCTGCCGTTCCTTCAGATTACAACTGTTGGGGAAATGAGC
>NW_022916265.1:0-589 GCF_012274545.1 Fukomys damarensis
AACGCACCCAACAGCTGTTATTGCTGCTGATTTTCAAATTGGTAAATTCACTACATTTCTGTTCAAAGCACTATACAATGAGAGTCATAATGTTTTTCATATTCTGGGTACATGGTAATCTAACACACTTTAATTATACAGTTTATTAGATAGTAAACTTAAAAGAGAATAAAGAAAGTGGGGACATTATACAAAAAATGGCAGGAATTTTGTTAAATATATATAGGTATATAATAAAAACCACCAATTTAGAAAACCATGCACAGACGATAATGGATATATATTAATCCTTTATATATAATCAGCACTTTCTAAATAGTTTCTAACCCTAAAATACATCACTTTCGTGTCACTTGAGCCTACTTTAATATATTACCTAATCCTAAATCGGAAACTGTTAACTAATTTTTTTAGCTGTTCGTTAGTTGGTATATTAAACTGAATAAAAGAGACTTATAAAACACAAAGGAGCAGTATTCAGAAATATGTAGTGTTTATTATGTCAAAATATTATGCAAATGAAAGCCTTTGGGTGACAATATCTGGCACTTATTTTATTGTCCTAAAAGTTTTATGTCCATCTTCTGAT
>NW_022916266.1:0-319 GCF_012274545.1 Fukomys damarensis
GTTGAATTTTGTCAAATGCTTTCTCTCTATCGATAGAGATGATTATATGGTTTTTGTCCTTGACTCTGTTAATAAACAATTTTATTTATTTACGTATGTTGTATCATCTTTGCATCACTGGGATAAATCCGAATTGGTCAGGGTGTATGATCTTCTTCATGACACTCTGTATTCTGTTTGCCGGGATCTTATTGAGGATGTTGGCATCTATGTTCATTAGGGAGATTGGCCTGTAGTTCTCTTTCTTGGTTGGGTTCTTCCCTGATTAGGGAATCAAAGTAACACATGCTTCCAGGAATGAATTTGGAAGTATTGCTTC
>NW_022916267.1:0-225 GCF_012274545.1 Fukomys damarensis
TAGCTCAGTGTGAAGGCCTTGGGGTCAGGTTCATTAAAAAGAAGGAAGGCCCCAGGGTGTCGGTCTGTAACACCTGCAGCCTCATAATTTATAAACACAGATTCCCTGGTTTGGCGGTTCTGGTGCCCCGGAAGTTCCAGGGCTTGCTGCCCACACCTGGCGAGGGCCCACTTGTTAGGCTGGAAAGGGGGGCAGGAGGGATGGCTGTGCACCCCCAGAGACTCC
>NW_022916268.1:0-285 GCF_012274545.1 Fukomys damarensis
AGTAGGATAGAATAAATGTATTGGAAGGAAGGTAGAGTATTTTCAGGTAGATTAATATATGTATATTTTCCTATAATTATGTTTTAAAATTTTTATCACACCTTGAGTATAAATACTATATATGAATATATAAAATATACATATATATTTCATAATGGTTACAAAAAATTTAGAATTTTACTAGTGATAAAAATCCATGCAAGTAAAAGATGTGAAAGAAACCATTTTTCTGAAAATACTTACAGAATTACTTTTCATTAAATGTACTATTTTAAATGTCAGTTT
>NW_022916269.1:0-251 GCF_012274545.1 Fukomys damarensis
ATCCTCGACAGGTGGAGGATTTGTCTCTGCAGGTCTTTTCTTAATTTTAAAAAATTTTATTAGCCACTGTTCTTTGCTGAATAGCAGCAGGTTTTGACTCCAAGTGCCCAGGACCCTAAGAGCCCCACCAGGGCTCCGGGGGACCCTGCAGAGCCAGCCACTGCCATCCTCATTCTCACATTTTTCGTGCAAAATGTTCGTGCCTATGGGGTGCACACACGTGACGGAGGGCACAAGTCCTGAGAGGCCAG
>NW_022916270.1:0-219 GCF_012274545.1 Fukomys damarensis
AAACGGAAACAGTGTCAAGTTCTAGACCTTGCCTATTAAAGTAGCATTGCATAAGCCAAAATAGAATTCATATACAAAGTGGAGCTTCAGAGAGGGAGATGGAGACCACTAAAACCTAAAAACAATTTATGAGCTCTGAGAACACAAGATGTTTAAATCATGTCTAGAATGTAAGAATTTAAAATGCTGAATATGGAGAAATATTGATTTAATAAAACT
>NW_022916271.1:0-237 GCF_012274545.1 Fukomys damarensis
AACAGTGTGAGATAGAAACTAAATACTAAATGTAAAGCACTTATAAGGATCCCTGGCTACTTATAAGTGCTACATGTAAGGCATGTGTAGCTAACATTAATAAGCCTTTTTTTTTTTTCATGGAGGAGTAGGATTAACAAAAAAGGCTGATCTAGGATTCAGATAAACATAAAACCTATCACTGTTTACTGCTTAGATCCAGATGAGGCAGCACTCCCAGTTTTGCTTACAAAAGTC
>NW_022916272.1:0-203 GCF_012274545.1 Fukomys damarensis
ATAGATGTAATGTGAATAGATGTAAAGTCCCATGAACTCTGTTCTCTCCTCCCAAATATATCCCGTCTGTGCTTCATTAAGCAGTGAAAAACATTCATAGTGCTCTGTGAAACCTGTCAAGTTATCTCATTCTTTCTGCACTGAACACTATTTCAGGACTTTCAGGTGGCATGAGAAAATGATCAGGGAAAAATCTTCTAAGA
>NW_022916273.1:0-205 GCF_012274545.1 Fukomys damarensis
TTAGGTAATATTGATTAAATGGGGATCCAATGGAGAAGCAAGGCAGAGCAAGCATACAAGGATTTTCAATCAGGGATCTTTTTTTGGGGGGGCACATGGAGATTGAACTTGGGACCTTGTGCTTTCAAGGCAGGCTGTGGCTGATCAGGGATCTTGCCTATTTAGAATATCAATCACTGCTATTTAGCCTTAGGGGAAGCATACA
>NW_022916274.1:0-980 GCF_012274545.1 Fukomys damarensis
ATATATATATTCTTGGTAAATTGTCCCTTCCAATAACTTTACTTTGAAGATTACATAGTGTGTCACTGAAAATGAAGTCTTTTTTCTGACCTGAGAAATATAAATTGAGCCATCAGCTATCTAGATATATAGTATCCCCAAATCAAGAGTAAGTATTTCTTGTCTTAGTTCATTCAGACTACATGCTATTACTAAGGACTACACTCTAACAAGTACTGGATAGCTTATAAACAGAAATCTATTTCTTACAATTTTGGAGTCAGGGAAGTCCAGGACCAAGGCACTAGCTGACTTGCTGTCTGGTGGAGGACTGCTTCCTGGCTCAAAGATGAAGTATTAATAACTTGTTGGATGATGGAACAAAATAACTGACACACACAACTCATTTTGGCTCACAGTTTTCACAGATTTCAGCCCATGATCAGCTAGCACCTAGGGAGAAGCATCCTGAAAGGAGGTGTAGTGGAAGAAAGCCACTCACCTCCTGGTATCTGGGATGTGGAGACAATAAACTAGAGCCAAAGTAAGAGATACAATCTTCGAAGTCATCACTCCCCTTTCCCGTCCCGTAGTGGCCCTCCTCTTCCATCTGGGCCTGACCTAGTAATTGACTGTCTAGCTATGAACCCATTGGCTCCCTGATGAGATCAGCACCTTTATGATCTGGTTGCCTTCTGAAAGCCCCTGCTCTGAACACATGAGACTTTGCGGGGATAGTTTAGGTCTGAACAGTAAGAGATGACCGTATTTTTGCTGTGGTCCCGTGTAGTAGAATAAGCAGGAGTGCTTATTCTCTTTATGCTTTGGCTTTCTCTTTATATGGACTCCTCCTACATGTCCCTATCAGCTCCCAAAGGCCCCACCTCCTAATACCATCACACCAGAGGTTGGCATTGCAATTTAGAAATTTCAGTGACTTAAACATTCAGACTTCAGTCTTATCCCCCCTCAAAATATTCTGAGTAAAGATACGAGCAACA
>NW_022916275.1:0-240 GCF_012274545.1 Fukomys damarensis
GAAGAGAACTCTTAAGTATGGAAGCAAACCAATAGTTAATCTGGTATGTGGGAAAGAGTTCTTATTGAAGGTTTCTCTTTCCTTTGAAAAGGGAGGGTGGGGTAGTGTGGGGAGGAGGTACAGTAATATGTTTAAGGAAACTTGAGAAAGTTTGAAAAACAGGCAACAGAAGAGTTAAGAAAGCCTAGTTGTCTCAGCAGCCCTGAGAACCCAGGACGGGTGGGATATCCTGATTTATCA
>NW_022916276.1:0-785 GCF_012274545.1 Fukomys damarensis
TCTTCCCAACATGAAAATATCTAAATGTTATGAATTGTAACTGTTTAGAACTATTCTCTACTACACAAGTAATTTGTAATTGAGAAACTGATTTAACACATTAAAGCCACCAGCACACAAATTAATAATATACATACTTATACGTATATGCATTCATACATAAATACACATATGCTACAACTCTGTATTGTAAAGAAAACATATTTCATTTTAATTTTGAAGTCAAATATTTAATTTATAAAAATTCAGATTAAAAGTTATAGCTACTTAAAATTGACTTAATAATTTAGTGAACTCTTTCAAGCTTAGAAAATTCCTTTACCAAACAGGTGATAGAGAAACCGGTATAACTGAACCACAAAGTAAATAACAGACTGTAGTAGAAGAACTTAGACAAAATCACCCAGCAGGAATGAGTGGTAGAAAGCAGACAGATCTTGGGTCAGATATTGAAAGGATTCACTGGGAATTTGTTTCATTAGCTCTGCTATTGCTGGACCTACTACTAGATACCCATCCTTAAAGAGAGCCTTACTTTTGCTTGATTCAGGCTATTGGCAGCTTACTCCATGGCACAAACCTCACAGTGGAAGGTGAGGCAGAGAAAAGCTGCTCCATCCATGGTAGCTGGGAAGCTGACCCGGGAAACAGAGTCAGAAGGGAAGGGAAGGGACCACATACCATTTCCGAGGTCACACTTCCCTGACCTACCCAGAAATATTCAGACGTGTGCTCCACCAATCCCTGTGGTAAATCCCTAAGCCAATCACGTTGCTACTACACCC
>NW_022916277.1:0-306 GCF_012274545.1 Fukomys damarensis
ATGATTGCTGTGTTGCCAGAGTGACATCCTTCATTAATTACCCTCGGGGGTGCTGCAAAGGTACTGCGTTTGAAGAATGTTATCTGACTGACTATAAACGTAATTACATGGCGATCTCTGAATGTACTCTGCCCTGTTGCTAGTAATATCAGAGCAACAATTTTATAAGGAATCAAAAACACATGTCAGGGTTGTTTCCAATCAGAAAGAAAATGGAAACTAAAACCTACAGCTAAGGGAAATACAAAAACTGACTTTCAGAAATCACTTAAAGCAGTGCTACTACACTGAGGCAGGAGGATTGCT
>NW_022916278.1:0-216 GCF_012274545.1 Fukomys damarensis
TTGTGAGACAGGCAGCAGAACCACTGAGCTAAATTCCTGGCCCTCATCTATTTTTCCTAAAAAACCAATTATTTTTGTACCATCTTGTATCTGGTTAACAAACTGACTTCTTGTATTCATTCTAGTATTTATCATATGGTTCTCTGAGATTCTCCTGATAGGAAGTAATGTTTTCTCCAAATAGTAATGATTTATTATTTTTCTCTAAGTTTCTTG
>NW_022916279.1:0-252 GCF_012274545.1 Fukomys damarensis
CCATCCATCTTCAGACTTTCTTATTATCTTTCCTCCTGGGAAGCTCTGTGGTCTGAAGCAGACCTCCATGTCTCCTCAGTGGCAGTGGGACCACTTCTCCCCCGTCAGTTTCTGGTGCTTACACTCCAAAGGTGGTGTGAATGGCATCTCATGGGACTTTTCCTGGTCTTCCTGAGTTGTCCTTCACTGTAGACAAGGTGCTCTGCCTCAGACCCTCTTGCACACCTCTACGCAGTCCTGTTTTTGGTAAAG
>NW_022916280.1:0-833 GCF_012274545.1 Fukomys damarensis
TTTGTCTCAAATGCTGGTTTCTGATGTGTATGCTCAAGACTCTGGTCTCAGAAATTTGGCAGGCATAGGTTCTTGTGGCCTGATCTCAGGAAAGATCAACTCAACCTGAAAAATGCTGTTTACATGCAGAGACGGAGTCTTTAATTGGAGGGGAACAAGGCATCACCTACAAGTTATTTAGGGAAATTAACATAGGCTTTTATAACTTGAAAAATAAATTTCAAAAGAGTGAAGAGTCTGTAATACAAACTTCCCTCAGATATCATATTACAGTGATACATGCATACTCATGTTTATAGCAGCACAATTCATAGTAGCTAACTCTTGGAGGTGGCCTCTATGTCCATCAACAGATAAATGGATAAAATGTATTTACACACAGTGGAGTACTATTCTGCCATAAAGAAAGATAAACTTGAATCATATGTAAGGAAATGGATGCACCTTGGTACCATAATGTTAAATGAAATAGAAATACAAGCTTAAATATTGCATGTTTTCTCTTATAAATAAAATATAAAAAAGAGAAAGATGAAACACATAATAGGAAGAAGGGAGACCTTTGACAAAATGAAAGGGGACCAAAGATTGAGGAAGAGAGAGAGGAGGAGAGAGGAAGGGGATAAAAAAATTGTCATATACACATTTTTAATGCAGCTTTTCCTTATATCTTTCAGATAGATTTCCTGTACAGTGAAACCTCAAGTTACAATTGGCCTCACATATGAACAACTTAGGTTACAACTGGAATTTTCATTTTAACTTACAACCAAAATCATGACTTATGAATGCCTGTTTTTCTTTTGTGGGTTAACTGAGAAATCCTGGTCCTC
>NW_022916281.1:0-213 GCF_012274545.1 Fukomys damarensis
TATAAAGAAAACCAAAAAGTACCCAACTCAAAAATCTACATATGCCATTTAAATGAAATAAAAAGTAAACATGAACACAAAACCACTAATACCTAATTAAGATAAAACAAGTTGATACAAGCAACATTTTGATCTTTAGTGAATTCGTACAATGGTACAATAATCCAATATCCACCTTTAAAAGAAAAACACACAGCAAGCTCAAAAACATGC
>NW_022916282.1:0-209 GCF_012274545.1 Fukomys damarensis
GATAAGAAGTGTTCTGTGTTCACAAATTAAAGAGAACTTGAACTCTGAAACGAGATCAAAGTTAAGACGAGGCAATGGGATGAGGTGAAAAGAAGATTGTGGGGACCAAGAAAAAAGCACCCAAGGATGAAGCGTATCGTCACAGCGTACGCAAGTGCAGCAGAGTGAGCTTCATGGCGGAAGGATAGCTGAAGTGTGGGGTTGTAGCA
>NW_022916283.1:0-201 GCF_012274545.1 Fukomys damarensis
AAAAAATTACAATATTAACAGACATCACATTTTTGAATTTTTAAGAAAAAATACTGAATATTTGCTCTGCTACAGTCATTCATTCCTTTATTTGGGATCATTTTTCTTGTAGATACTATTGAACTTTTTCTGTGTGCTATTATAGTCTTTTCTAATCATTTGCAAAACTAAATGCATGCCAGTACTATTTTGTTACAAATT
>NW_022916284.1:0-270 GCF_012274545.1 Fukomys damarensis
TCATATTGCAGGAGAAAAATACTCTTCCCTCCACCTTGGAGTGTGTCCTTTTCTCCACTCATCGATCGCTGTAACACTGAAAGATCGTGAGCCACAACAGCACCTCACGTCTCACTGTCTTGACTCAGGAGGCTTCTTGTGAGTGTCCTAGAGCCCCCGCATGCAGATCCTGTGCTTATAAAGGATGCACTGAAACAACCGTATGCTTTTAAAATTACACTTACTAAATAATGCCTGTGTATTTCTAATCTTTTCACATAGTATCATGTG
>NW_022916285.1:0-4716 GCF_012274545.1 Fukomys damarensis
AACCAAATCATATGTTGTATCAATCAGTGTTTGCTAGAGAAACAGGTACAGCACAAGATACACTGGTGCTTGAGAATTTACAAGATTGGATTACAATGGCCACTCAGAGTCAGACGCGGAAGAGAGCAGAGGGTCTGTCTGCACACTGGAGACCCCAAGGATGTGGTCGAAGACCTGGAGCTCACTGCAGGGTCCCATGCAAGTCCATGTCAAGAGGCTGATGGGTCTGCAATGGAGGCCAAAGGATCTGTGCAGGAGCCAAAGAGTCTGAGCAGAAAGGCAGGAGATGACGTCCAAGGTGTGGGTGCAGACTGGAGCTCCTCCAAGAAACAGAAGAAGGTCAGCCCTTCTTCACTTCCCCTTCATAGCATCCCGCAGTGGAGGCCCGCACTCGACGTGGGGTGGGCCTTCCATGCTCTAGGGTGTGGAATCGCTGAGCTAGTTCAGCTGAGCTTCTCTCACTCAAGTTCAAACAATCGATTAACCATCACACTTACCTTACAATAAGATTTAATGCACAGGTTTCTTTTGAACTTTTTAAACACTAAAAATGAATTTGCTTCATTTTAAACAAATTCTCACCCCTAGGATCATTAACCTAATCCACAGTAATTCAGCAAACTGAGTAATTATGTGATCAAATACTTTCTCCTTGAATTAATGATTTTTCAATGCATATATTCAATAGAACCATTCTGTATGAATGGAAAAGCGTAGTAAGGTCTGTTGCATGGAGCCTGGGGCCTGGCTTGGAGCTTGAACCTGTGACGAATCACCAGAAATCAGGTTCTGCAGAGCCCAGCCTGGAGCTGAGTGTCTGGGCCTTAAAGGACGGAGCCACCAGGGTGGCCATGGCCACTGGCCACTCGGAAGGTTTTCCACATGGATCGGCCTGGAACCAGGTCCACAGCACTGACCACCTCAGTGCTGATGAGTGCTGCCATCCCATTGGCTGCACTGGAGGACAGGACTGTAGGATGCAGCTTGTCCCCGGCCACTCTTAGGGACTGAAGCCGGGAGCGCTGAGCCAGCCATAGGATGAGCCTGATCCACTTAATGGTTCTCACCCTCATACCATCCACCTCTGTTCAATCATTGCCTCTTCCTCAACTCTGGTCTTAAAGGCAATATTCTGTGACCAGCTGACCAATCAGGAGAGGAAACTTGTCTCAAAAGCGTCACCTTAGTCTTTCCATTAAGTTGGAATGAGCCTCTACTCATTGGGGAAAGTATTTGTGGTACTTCCTTGATTTGCATGTGTTATCCCAATCTCTGCTTTCATTTGCACACATTCCTCTTAGTGTCTCTCTGTGTCCAAATATCCTTGCTTCTTTGGGTAAAGACATTCATCTTAAATCTGAGATCAGTTTCTTGCTCCACAATTTCCTCATGGCATTTTTCACTTCTGCGTTCCTCAGTGTGTAAATCAGAGGGTTGAGCAGAGGTGTCCCAACCGTGTAAAACACAGCTACCATCTTATCCATGGGGAAGGTGGTGGCAGGGCGTGTGTAGATGAATATGCACGGTATAAAGAACAAGACAATCACAGTGATGTGGGAGATGCAGGTGGAGAGGGCTTTTCTCCTCCCTTCAGCACTGTGGTTTCTGAGAGAATGCAGGATGACAGCATAGTTGAATATCAGCAAGAAAAAGCTCACTGTAAAGATGGCTCCACTATTGGACACAAGCAGCAGGTTGACCACATAGGTGTCTGTACAGGCGAGTTCCAGCAGGGGCTCCAGGTCACAGAAATAGTGATCGATCACATTGGAACCACAGTAAGGCAGGCTCAAGGCCAGGAAAATCTGAGCTAAGGAATGCACACAGGACCCCACCCAGGCCACGGCCAGCAACACTGCACAGACCCTGAGGCTCATGATGGTCGTGTAGTGCAGGGGCTTGCAGATGGCCATGTAGTGGTCCACGGCCATGAGGATCATGATGAAGATCTCCAGGCAGCCAAACAAATGCATGGAGAAGACTTGGATTAGGCACTCAATAAAGAAAATTATGTTCTTCTTCAAGAGTGCATCCACAATAATTCTAGGGGCTACAGAAATAGAGAGGCAGGTGCCAGATAAGGATAAGTGGAAAAGGAAGATGTACATCGGACTCCCAAGTGCCCGACTGGTCTTGATGGTGGTGATAATCATCAGGTTACCCAGCAACATTGCCAAGTAGAAAAATAAGAAAGTCATAAACACTATCTGTTTCCTAACGGGGACCTGTGTCAACCCAAGCAGAATGAACTCAGTCACATTAGTGTTCAGCTGCATGGCTTCGTGAATCACAAAAAGGGGCAGTTGTAAGTGGTTTAGCTGCAAAAACAAAGGAATTAATTTACCATGTCACATGTGATGTTATGGAATTTTTAAACCAAAAGTAATTATTTATTACCAGAGACATTCTAGTTGTATGAATGACCATCACATAGAATCATTATCAGCCTAAAATAAAGTTGTAAATGTATTTTCCCACAGCACTTTCCAAATACAGCCCCTTATTAGCTTTGACATGATTCTGATTAATTTCAACATTTCAATAGATGTAAAATTTAGACGTATGGTTCCCATTATTGTTTTCTTGTATTCAGTAAAGTTCAAGGGATCATTTTATTTTCATGCCATATTTATGTCTATCTAAAATGTACCAATAAATGTTTTGCTAAAAAAATAATAAAAGCATAAATAAGAATATTTTGACTATGATTGGTTTACAATATAGATATAAAATTGCACACCCAACCCCATAAAATGTATTATCTATATTATACATTGCATATAACTGTCCATTTGTAAATATATATGCTATATTCTCTCACATATCACACACTGAAAACAAACAAGAAAATTCTATGTCCTATAAATATTCTTCTGCTACCATGAAACACCCTTATAATGTTTTGTGGACATTACAAGGAGGCAGAAATAAATGTTTTGTGATATTAATATATCATATACGTCATTTCTATTTTCTTATTTTTAAAAACATTCTTTGCTATTCAAATACAGGAAATATACTTTTTTTCTTCCAATTACTAACTTTTATCAGAAAACCTGCAATATAGTTACTCTGTTAACCTTTTGGAAACTGAGTCTTGATACTTTAATCATTATAGTAAAATAATTATTTATTAATCTAAAAAACTTCACTGTCTAGAAAATATTTATTGACACTTCTTTTAATTCTCTTTCCATAACCTGAGAAATAAACATGATACACAAAACACAGTAAAATTCGCTTTCCCATTTCATCCACTTGTTCTGAAATAATTGTGTTTGAAGATAAATTAATCTTTGGAGGCAAATTCGTATAATAACATTTGCCCTCTAAAAGTCCAGGATTTAGGCCATTTATTTCACTGTATAACTTCTTTTGTTATCAGTTCTATTCAACTGTCCATATTTAGAATACAGTTATTTCCCTCATATATATTTTTAAATATAAATTAAGACTCATAGCTGTGCATTTCATTAACTTGTCAGTAATTGTGGCTTTTCATCAAATCTTTCGTGAAGATGTTTGATCAATGCTACTCTTCCTTTCCAGAATGGCTTTCCATTTCTAGCTTCTTTTGCTGTATAAAAATTTAAGAATCTAATAGCCAAGTAAGTAACCTGCAGGTTGCTACATATGGTTTTTATTTTACAAACAAAATTTGGTCTGTGGCTCTCAAAAGATGATTTTACATGCTAAATTTGGCAGTGAATTCAGCAGGTCCTGCGTTTTTTTTTGTTTTGTTTTGTTTTGTTTGTTTTGTTTTGTTTTTTTAGTTGCTAGGTTTTTATTACTATTTCAATTTCATTGCCTGTTTTTTGGATTATTCAGGAATTTTAAGTCTTGGTTCTGTTTTGCTTATGCACATTTTCAGAAGTTTCCTATTTATTGGTAAACAAGTTTGTGAAGTTGTTGCTAATAATCTTGTGCAATTGCACAGTGTCCTTCATGACATCAATCTTTTCATTTCTAATTATATTGATTTGTCTCTTTTCTTTCCTTTCTTTTATGAGACTGGCTAAAGGTTTTTCTGTTCTATTTATTCTTTCAAAGAACCAGCTCTCTGATTCAGTGATTATCTGTAATGATTTTTAAATCTCCACTTCATTGATTTCAGATCTTATCTCTACAATTTCCTTTCTTGTATTAGCTCTGGATTTAGATTGCTTATGTTTTCCTGGGAACTTGATGTGCACATTTAGTTTATTTATTTTGGCTTGCTCAGTTTCCATGATAAAATTACCTCTTAAAGCTGCTCTTTTTGTGTCGAATAACAAAGGAGTAAGCACATTATTTTCAGTAGCACATAGGAGTTTCTCCTTAAAATAAAATTATATATGTGGAATTCATATATTTCCAAATCACTTTATCATCACTTTAAATTTACCTTTATATCACTGTTTTCTGAAATTATTTAAACAATACAAGAATGTAAATTTGCTACTCATATCAAGAATGAAATATTACAATAATTAAACTCATTTTAACATTCCCCCATCCTCACACCTGCAAGAATAAACACTATTCTGACTTTAGAAATGTGTATAACTATCTTGCTTCTGAAAAGAAAAATGCCTTTGCCCTATGTGTACACTTTTAGTTTTACTGGATTTTGAGTGTTTAAAAAATTTAGTGTACTATGTAAAAACTTTAAGAGTTACTTTTATTCTTTATTCAAATTAAGTTACTAAATTTTGTGGGTTGTTGAATATAGTTTCA
>NW_022916286.1:0-674 GCF_012274545.1 Fukomys damarensis
AACAGGCCCAAGGGCACTGGCTCCCATTGCCTCCCAACCTTCCTCCTGTTGGATCCGTCCAGGGGACTCCTCACTTGCCTTCTAACCCATTGTTGCTCAGAGCAGGGGGCAGTCCCCCAGGGCTTGCCTGGCTCCTGTATGGAGTCACCTGTCACTGTTAGGGCCTTTCTGTCACAGACTTACTGCTGGAGACCCACAGGCCAGGTGTGCTCTGAAAGCACAATAACCGTAGAGTACTACAAGGAAGAAAGTGGGTGTCCTGGTGCTATACAGCTTGCGGGCTTGTTGTCTGCCCAGGACTCATGGCTCCCAAACACTTCTTTCCCCTAAGAAGATCCAGCGGGGCTGGAGCCCAGGCCACAGCCAGAGGGTGACATGTGCCATGTGCTGCCCAGCTTTCCTGAGACCGGATCTGCACCTTCACAACATGAGAAGCAAGAACTCATGCTCTGCTCTTTCTATAGTTTACCAAGACATTTGTGTTGCAATCCTTAAAGGTTCTTTTTGGGATTTTATGAACAATTCAGAAAATTTGAGATGTCTAAAAGTAGGCTTTATAAATAAAATAATACAGCTATATTTTATGGCCAGGGACTTAGCTCAGTGGTGCAGTGCCTGCCTCGCGATTGCAAGGTTGATCCCTATTACAAAAAAAAAAAAAAAAGAATGCGGAT
>NW_022916287.1:0-234 GCF_012274545.1 Fukomys damarensis
AAGCCTGAAGCAGAGCTCTCGATTGTCAGCTCAAGCTCTGGTTTCACCTCCAGTCCCACCTTACGTTCACCAGGAGCTAAGGTAGATTATTCCCGACTCTTCCCTTTTGCCCAACCCTTGCTTCTGATTCCGTCCTTCAGCGCCTCTGCCTCCCAGGTCGGTGTCCACCGCATCTCCTCTCCGTGTCCTAAGTCCTGGGAGCCCTCGTGGAACAGGTGGGGGCAGAAAGGTCCC
>NW_022916288.1:0-396 GCF_012274545.1 Fukomys damarensis
TGTGAGGAATGAGGCTGTGTGGATGAGGACACACAATAATGTCTTTCCAATCCTGACTTTCCATTGGATGGCACTCAACAGCAGTATAGACCATAGTTAGTGTTTTAGACACTCATAAAAGAGGACCTCCAGAACTGCTTCAGAGAGTGGCCAGCATGATGGGATGAGTTTGTTGGAACTGATGGGAAGAATTTTGAAGGGAATTAATAGCAATACTCCTTTTACTGTAATATTTTTCAAATTTATTAACCTTATATTTTGACCACATATTTTATGCTAACAGTTCATACTTTTGTGCTTTTAAGATCAGAGACAGTTTGAACTCATCGCACACTGTCCCTCATTTCATGCTTATCATTTCCTGACGAGCGAAATGCTGTTAGTACCATCCCACCT
>NW_022916289.1:0-214 GCF_012274545.1 Fukomys damarensis
GACCTTGTGAGCCTACTTCATTTTTTAAAGTCATATTCAATATGCTTTCATATTTGGAGATTTTATAAATGAATAATAAGTTTAAAGAAAATTAAGCTTAACTTCTTGATGTCTCAGAATCTGTGAAAGATGTAATGTTCTTTCATAGACTATGGAGTAAGAAAACTTTTATATTTAACTAAAGAAGGCATACATTTCAAGATGGTAAAAAACT
>NW_022916290.1:0-263 GCF_012274545.1 Fukomys damarensis
TTTTCGGCATACTGGAGTTTGAATCCATGGCTTTTGCACTGAGCTACATTCCCAGCCTTTTTTATTGATTTTTATTTTGAGACAGGGTCTCGTTAAGCCACGAAATAGCCTAGGCTGGCCCCCAATTTGTGATACTCCTGCCTCAGCCTCTTAGAGTGCTGGGATTACAGGTGTGAACCTCCACACCCTGCTAGCACTGTTTTCTGAAAGAGAAGAACAGAGGAAAAGACTCTCTTGCCAATCTGAGCTGGGTGTGAAACCCA
>NW_022916291.1:0-224 GCF_012274545.1 Fukomys damarensis
AACGTGGGATGCACTGAGCATTCCTATGGACCTCGACCACGCACCTCAGTTCTAGTGGGTGGTGCCGGGCCATTGAGTAGGGTGAGAGCTGGATGAAGGTGACGGGACAGCCTCCCCATTCCACTCCCTGCATCGCGTCGTCTACATATCAGGGGCGTGGGGCCCACGTCAATGTAACCTTCAGTGTTCCCCATGGCGTAGGAAGATAAGTCCCTCTCTCCGGG
>NW_022916292.1:0-647 GCF_012274545.1 Fukomys damarensis
TAAATGTGACCTCCGACCCAACGGTGGGTTCTGGGATTAGTTTAGGTCAAGAGTGGCACTTTTAAAAGGAAATATAACTGACAATATCAGAATGTATTGGACCTAGACTGGCTGTGTATTTTTTTGTGAATCATTTTAAATACATACCTAGGATGATCGATAAATATAGTGAATTTTTTAATTTTTAAAAATTATTACAATAGAAGAGCAGAGATCCTCCTTCATTAGTGTCTTCATGGAGTGTGGTTAAGCTACAGTGAATGCTGCTGCTGAGTGCCGTCCAACGGAAAGGCCGGCTTGTAAAATCATTACCATGCATCCTCTCCCACCTTCTTCACCAGATCTGGGGCCAGGCTGCCTCTTCTTCAAAGTCAAATTGACTAAGAAAGTTAAATGGTTTGGATCCATTTAGGACACCAAGGAAGACAGGCCCGCACAACTGAATTCATTCAGCTGTAAGACGACTCCCAGAACGGCTTCAGAAAGTGGCAAGAATGGTGGGTGACAGGACAAGTGTGTTTGAAGCAATGGGAGTATTTTGAAAAAGATTAATTGCAATGTGTTTTTGACTCATAAATTTCTTGCAAACATTTTTTTTTAATTTTATTGAGTTTATTGGTACATTTTAGGGATACAGTACAGTTACA
>NW_022916293.1:0-209 GCF_012274545.1 Fukomys damarensis
TATTTGATTTAACTGCCATTATAATTTTATTATAATATACTATTGTTTCTTTTATATTTCAGTAGCTGAATCTGAGTCAAAAAGTTCAAATTTTTTTCCAGTATTGTTTTCAAGAAGGATTTTCTAATTTATTGGGATTTTAGAGATAAATACTATGAAAAGATTTTATAAATATTTGTTAGATAATGTATAAAAATTAAAAAAATTAT
>NW_022916294.1:0-529 GCF_012274545.1 Fukomys damarensis
CTCCGCTCCCCATAGCACCAAATCGAGTGCCAAATTTTCAGCGTCAATCTCCACTCAACTCTCTCTCAAAGAGGCTGGCAGTACATGCTGGTTGCGTCAGGGACAGTCTCGGAGGCCAGGTTGGGCTTGGCAGGGCCAGGCTGGGAGGCCAGGCTGGGAGCATCAGGGCCAGGCGGGCAGTATACCCTAGTCGCAGCAGGGACAGTCTCAGACGCCAGGCTGGGAGAAGCAGTCAGGCTGCGGTGTCAGCTGGGCAGCGGAAGGGCCAGGCTGTGAGGACAGCTGGGGAGCTGCAGGGCCAGGCTGGGGGGACAGGCAGAGAAAGGTAGTGTCAGACTGGGAAGACACACTGGGAAAGGCAGGGACAGACTAGGATGACAGGCTGGGAAAGGTAGTGTCAGACTGGGAAGACACGCTGGGAAAGGCAGGGACAGACTGGGACGACAGGCTGGGAAAGGTAGTGTCAGACTGGGAAGACACGCTGGGACAGGCAGGAACAGACTGGGAGGCCAGGCTGGGAGCATCAGGG
>NW_022916294.1:2097-2578 GCF_012274545.1 Fukomys damarensis
GGGAGCATCAGGGCCAGGCGGGCAGTATACCCTAGTTGCAGCAGGGACAGTCTCTGAGGCCAGGCTGGGAGCAGCAGGGTCAGGCTGCGGTGTCAGCTGGGCAGCGGCAGGGCCAGGCTGTGAGGACAGCTGGTGAGCTGCAGGGCCAGGCTGGCAGTACACGTTGGTTGTGGCAGGGCCAGTCTTGGGGGCCAGGCTGGGGATGGCAGGACCAGGCTGTGAGCTAGTGCTGGCAGCATCAGGGCCACGGTGGTAGGCCAGGCTGGTATTGGCTGGGCCAAGCTGGCAGTACACGCTGGGCACAGCTGGCCCAGTCTTAGAGGCTAGGCTGGGCGCGGCAGAGCCAGGCTGGGAGGCCAGCACGGGAGCAGCTGGGACAGGCTGGTAGTACACGCTGTAAGCGGCAGGGACAGTGTCGGAGGCCAGGCTGGGAGCAGCAGGGTCAGGCTGCGGTGTCAGCTGGGCAACGGCAGGGCCAGGC
>NW_022916294.1:3633-3902 GCF_012274545.1 Fukomys damarensis
CTGGGAAAGGCAGGGACAGACTGGGACGACAGGCTGGGAAAGGTAGTGTCAGACTGGGAAGACACGCTGGGACAGGCAGGAACAGACTGGGAGGCCAGGCTGGGAGCATCAGGGCCAGGCTGGCAGTACACACTGGTCGTGGCAGGGACAGTCTCAGAGGCCAGGCTGGGAGCAGCAGGGTCAGGCTGCGGTGTCAGTGGGGCAGCGGCAGGGCCAGGCTGTGAGGACAGCTGGGGAGCTGCAGGGCCAGGCTGGGACGACAGGCTGGG
>NW_022916294.1:4286-5347 GCF_012274545.1 Fukomys damarensis
CACCTCATAGTTGTCTTGGAGTTGATAACTAGACCCGCTGGTTGTGAGGCCCAGCCAAGATGTTCCCTCGCTACACTCTCCATGACCTCCACCTGGCACAGTGTCACGACGTGCTCTGCTCCCCATAGCACCAAATCGAGTGCCAAATTTTCAGCGTCAATCTCCACTCAACTCTCAAAGAGGCTGGCAGTACATGCTGCTTGCATCAGGGACAGTCTCGGAGGCCAGGTTGGGCTTGGCAGGGCCAGGCTGGGAGGCCAGCATGGGAGTATCAGGGCCAGGCTGGCAGTACACCCTGGTCGCGGCAGGGACAGTCTCAGAGGCCAGGCTGGGAGCAGCAGGGTCAGGCTGCGGTGTCAGCGGGGCAACGGCAGGGCCAGGGTGTGAGGACAGCTGGGGAGCTGCAGGGCCAGGCTGGGAGGCCAGCATGGGAGTATCAGGGCCAGGCTGGCAGTACCCCCTGGTCGCGGCAGGGACCGTCTCAGAGGCCAGGCTGGGAGCAGCAGGGTCACGCTGTGGTGTCAGCGGGGCAGCGGCAGGGCCAGGGTGTGAGGACAGCTGGGGAGCTGCAGGGCCAGGCTGGGAGGCCAGCATGGGAGTATCAGGGCCAGGCTGGCAGTACACCCTGGTCGCGGCAGGGACAGTCTCAGAGGCCAGGCTGGGAGCAGCAGGGTCAGGCTGTGGTGTCAGCGGGGCAGCGGCAGGGCCAGGCTGTGAGGACAGCTGGGGAGCTGCAGGGCCAGGCTGGGACCACAGGCTGGGAAAGGTAGTGTCAGACTGGGAGGACAGGCTGGGAAAGGCAGAGCCAGACTGGGAGGACAGGCTGGGATGGGCAGGGCCAGACTGGGAGAATGGGCGGGGAGGGGCACGCTTTGGGTACACATTGGGAGTTGTGGTCCTCTGGATGGTCATGGGCGGCTGGGAGCTTCTGCCACGCTGTTCTCCGTGGGTCTTCAGTCCACAGAATAAGCGACCAGTGCGGGGGACAGGCTCGCTGGCCGTCCACTGATTGTGAGGTGACAGTTCACAACCTGTCGGGTGCCATGATGTTTGATGTTTGG
>NW_022916294.1:6124-9772 GCF_012274545.1 Fukomys damarensis
CCTGCAGCCTCTGCCTTTTGCCGTGGAAGAGCTCTTGCCCCAGGTTGTGCCCCCTCACAAATTCTAGGACAAGATTGTATTTTTTCCTTCGATTCTATTACCTCCAGCAGCTGTGTGATGTTCTGGTGTTGAAGGTCCTTCAGTATGGCAATCTCCGTTGCAACGTAGGCCGCTTGCCCCTTTGGCTTCTTTAATTCTTTTATGGCGACCCGTTTGCATGTGCCATGGTGTCGCCCTACAAACACCTTGCCATAGCTGCCTTGGCCAATGAGGCCCAGCACCTCATAGTTGTCTTGGAGTTGATAACTAGACCCGCTGGTTGTGAGGCCCAGCCAAGATGTTCCCTCGCTACACTCTCCAGGACCTCCACCTGGCACAGTGTCACGACGTGCTCCGCTCCCCATAGCACCAAATCGAGTGCCAAATTTTCAGCGTCAATCTGCACTCAACTCTCTCTCAAAGAGTCTCCTTCCACCCACAACAGACCCACCTGAGCCACGGCCTTATATAGCAAACTACTTCTGTGATGTCACAGAACCAAGGAGCCGATGCAGAGCCACCACACCCACCAGGGCCACGTCACCCGTGAGCATTAGGACCTTTCGTTTGTTCACAGAAAAGTTTACAAAATTTCTTGCTTGTGTGCGTTATGGAGAGTGACGTACAGGTGTTTAGAAATGAGATCAATCCATCCGATGTTCCAAACTCCTTTCCCTTTCTGTTATACCTTTTGTTTTAGAGCTCGCATGGTGTCTACACTCAACATATCCAATTCCTTTTGCTTTAAATTCTTGCTGGTTTCGGAGTGATGCTAAAACTTCGTTGACATTAGAGTAATGTAATGCTCTGTTTAGGAAACATGCCATGGCCCATTAATGCCCGTGAAGCTGACAGGAAGGTACCTATCATAATCATTTCCCCCCAAAGACAATTGATAGAGAAGTGCTGTGCAATTAGACAGGCCCTGGCCTTGCCTCCATTTTCTTTTCCCACAAAATGTTTTGTTTTGGAAATGTAACTTTGTGCTGCTGGGCTCCTACCCAATGTGTCAAAATGGTTTGCGGCTCTTTGAAGTTTGCGTCCATTTGAACTTTGCGTCCTTTCAGGGATGTTCGGTTAAGCTCTGTCCCCTCACAAAAAGGTTCTGTTAAGCTTCCGTCCCACCCCAGGAACGTTCTGTAACTCGGCCCCTCTACTTCTGGAAAATTCTTGAACTCCACCCCACCACCACCACAGCCCCGCTTCATTGAGCATGCTTACCTACCCTGCAATCGGTTAAGCTCTCCCCTCACAAAAAGGTTCTGTTAAGCTTCCGTCCCACCCCAGGAACGTTCTGTAACTCGGCCCCTCTACTTCTGGAAAATTCTTGAACTCCACCCCACCACCACCACAGCCCCGCTTCATTGAGCATGCTTACCTACCCTGCAGGTCCCTAGAGAGGGAGGTTCTCATTCCTGGTAGAGTGCTCAGCATCCTCCGAGCCCCCTGGGACTTGCCAGTGAATAAAGGCTTTTTCCCACCTCTTCCACTTACCAGAATCTTCACATGAGGAGAGCTGTGTTCCAGAGCTGCCACACTGAGTTGTAAAGCTCAGCAGTGCCTCACAGCTGGGGCACTTGGCTGCGAGAGTGACTTGTAAAATTCAGCTATGCCACTGACGTGAGCCATGAATCTGTTTAATGACAGTGCAGTGTCTCATTTCTGCAAAAGCCTCCAAAGGAGGCAAAAGCAAGTGTGACTGGGCAGGGTCCACTGTACTCTTGAGGCCCTGTCCCTGGATTAATTCCCAGGTACCACCAAAAAAGAAGAGAGGTTAAAAAAAATCACATTTAAAAATTCACCACTTTAAGGAAGACAACTCAGTGTTGATCACTCTTGGTCTAAGGGGTGAGTACGGATCACATGTGGCCTGAATACCATTTTTTTTCCTAAAGAAAACTGAATATATACATTTTATAAAAAATACTTCATTTTAAATGTTTGCAACTTATGAATTCATAGTATAAACACTGTGGTACAAACAAATCACTACTGTGTGCGGAGTTTGTCCTGTGGGCTGCCACTTTGCAACCTCTGATCTGGGCTTGTTTTTCCTGCGTCATAACCCATGTTCTCTGCCCTCTGGGAAAAAAGTTCTTTCCCACATAAAGACTTAAAATAGTTCTGAGTATAGTGGCACATGTCTGTAATCCTAGCACTATGTGAGGTTGAGGCAGTAAGATTAAAAGTTCCGGCTTGGCCTGGCAATTTAGCAGTTTGGTAAGTCATGTAAAAATGGCTAGAGATGTACTTTAGTGCGAAGGCCCAGTACCACCAAACCAAACAAACAAACGAAAAAGAAAATAGTTCTAACGTTACCTCAGAGGAGTCTAGGGCTGAATGAGGTGTATGTAGAATAATTGTTAAGGAATAGAGAAGGGAAATTATTTAATTCTAAGATTGAGAATGTGGACAGGTATGGAGTCAGGAATGAATGTGAGGTGGTGGTAATGTAGTATATAGATTACTGGAAGTTTAAGAGGGTTGGTGAGGGCCTGGTAATGTAAGATTTCGAAAAGTTTTGAAGAGATCAATGTCTTATTTTGGGGTAAACTTGAAACTTATTGACTTGTTTTCGTTACTTTTCTCTTTTTGCTGAGACAGAATACCTGATACTCAAAAGTTAAAGGAGGGGGTTGGGAATTTAGCTCAGTGGTTCCGCCGCCTGCTTTGCAAGTGCAAGGTCCTGAGTTCGGTCCCCGGTACCTAAAGAGGAAAGGGTTTATCTTACAGTTTGTAGATGTTTCAGTCCATACTTAGCTGGCTCCAAGGCTGAGTGGCATGTGGCAGAGCAACATCACAGAGGAGAAACAGTTCATAGTGTCCATATGGAAGCCAAAGCAGCAAGGCAGCTTAACAGTGTCTTTCTGCTCCTTTGATCTTATTCAGACTACCGGGATTAGGGCAGTGCAAAACCAATCACTCAGTGTAGTGGTTCACTTAGTATTCATATGCCCTTAATGCTAGTATCCTACACTCTAGGTTCATTCACCTGTGACCACATGAGGTTTTGGGGGGACATTAAGACTCAAGCCGTAATATTGGCTGAGGAATGAAATAATATTTTATGAAGATCTGTTTGGCATATTGAGGTCTACAGTAATTTGCTGTGGTTGGGAGTGACTCGAGGCAGTAAGACCAGACTAAGGAAGTGACAGTGGGAATGAAAGGGACCAAAGATTGAGTAAGAAACACACTTGCAGAGAAAGAAACCCTGTAGTGCATAAAGAGGGCCAACTGAAAGCTCCCCCCCCATTCACTCTTTTGTAAATTAGGATGTGTGAAAATAATACCTTCAATAGGCTATTCTCTGTTTTGGAAGCTATAGTACTCTTAATGATAGATCACACATAGATTCTTTTTTTTTTTGGTACCGGGGATCGAACTCGGGTCCTTGCGCTTGCAAGGCAGGCCACCAAACCACTGAGCTAAATCCCCGGCCCATCACACGTATATTCTTATAACTTCTCTACTTGCACAGTAGAATAGAACGAAAAGGAAAAACTATAAAGTAGTTCAACTGTTTATCACATTTCTATTGTCAGATTTGTGGTGACCTCAATTTCTGATGTTTCATTAGACTTCAGTTTATACACGGAATTTTATTTT
>NW_022916295.1:0-1179 GCF_012274545.1 Fukomys damarensis
CTCAGGAGGCTGAGGCAGGAGGATTGCTGTGAGTTCAAGACCAGCCTGGACTATATAGTGAGTCCCAGGTCAGTCTTAACTACATAGTGAGACCCTGTCTCAAAAACAAAACAAAACAAAACAAACAAACAAACTTACATATATACCTTTTTCCTATGCAAAAACTATAAATTTTAACTCATAAATTAGGCACAGAAACTGATTAACAATAACTAACAATAAAATGGAACATAGCAGTACACTATAGAACACTATAATAGCAGTACACTAAAATAATGGTTAGTTAAAACTTATGAATTGATTTTTTTCAATTTAGTATTTTTAGATAAAGCTGACCATAGGCAACTGATATCACAAAAAGCAAAACTATGGAAAAGGGAGGATTACTGCAAATATAGAAGAGTAGGAGGGTACAGAACACAGGAATTCAGAGTCAAACAGATAGCTAGCATCAGTAGAACATGTACTACAGTATATTTCAGTCTTTTTAATCTTAGACTACTTTAGGAAGAAATTTTTGTTACCTTTATTCTATTTTATTTTTAGGTATTACCTTTATTTTAGATCTAAGAAAACTGAATCTTTTAGGGATTAGTAATTTACCCGTTCTCCCAAGTGATAATTTGCATTGTTAATTCAGATTCAGTTCTGCCTGACCACAAACTGCAGGTTCTTAACCACTATGCCTGTGTCAACAGCTACTCTTGGTGTGGCATGAAGCACAGAATGCTAGGGAAAAATTATTAAATGTGACTTCAAAAAGAAAATCTCTGAAAAGATTATAAATGGTCATGTATGCCAACTTAAAAAAGTAAGCCTTATATTATCTGTGCAACAATAATTACAGTAAAGACAGTACATTTCAGATCATGAACATTTAGGGAGCACTTCTTAAATACCGGATTGTTTAGTGAATAGGGGTGGACTACACTGAGGCAATAGTTGACTGCAGGGCACAGAATTGAAGTAGGAACTCATCCTCAGGGTCACCTGGTCCTCTATTGAGAGCTTTACTTGTAAGAGGATAGGGAATTTAGTTTTCATTCTGTGAGAGTTTCAGAAGCGTTGGAGAATGAGAACAAGATAATAGAAAGGAAGCAAGTACTTTCACGTCCTGGAGCAAGGTATCATCAGGGCAACTGAGAGATAACAAAAGCTGTCTGCATGAAGTAATGATTG
>NW_022916296.1:0-636 GCF_012274545.1 Fukomys damarensis
TCCTCCAGAGGCTGCCTGGCTACCAGGGCCATGTAGGGCAGGGGAGGACTTCGTCACGTGGGAACTCATCTAACACGCCGTCACCCAGACGGGCACCCAGGGATGCTCACGTATCGCACACCAGGGTGGTTATTTGAACCAGACCCGTCCTCCCTGACTCCGCACACAAACTGCAGGGGAGAATTGTTATTATCCTGGTGTCCAGGGAATCCAGATTCAGGAGTATTCAGGCATCAGGGCCTCAGTCATCTTCCTCATGACCCTGGGCCGTTCTGAGTCTCAGTTTCTCGACCTGTTCAGTGGGCCTGGTCCATTCCCCTTCCCCCAGCTAGTTTGCAAAATCAGCAGTGCATTTCCTCTGTCTTTGTCAGTACTTGTTGTTATGAGATTTTTTGCATTTTTCCTGTTAGGTGATTACACACGTAAGTATCTTGTTGCCTTAAAATCTGCCTCTTCTTTCATTGCTTCGGAAAATGCTTATCGAACTCCTCATATGAGCCAGACACCGTGATCAGTAGTAGAGATGCAGCAATGAACACACAGGCCTCTGATCCTCTTTACAAAGTATAAGAAACAAGGAAAGACCAGAGAGGCTGAGAGAGCTGCCTGGGGTCACCCAGCAAGGGAACAGAGGAG
>NW_022916297.1:0-346 GCF_012274545.1 Fukomys damarensis
TCTAACGTCAAACTGAACCTATTCCCAAGAATACAGAGTTCTGGAGGCTTGTGTGCACTCAGAGCTGGTAGGCACTCTCTGAGGCCTAAAGGGCTTCTGTGCTAAAAGTGCCTCACAACAGTGTTTCAATCTCTGCGAGGCTGAGACCTATAAACAAAAAGGAAAAAGTTGTACTCCACATAAGAGGTGGACTTCACTGGTAAACCCACAGTGTTGCAGCACCTTTCTCTGTGGAGTACTTCATATTCAGGAAACTGACCGCTCTCAATTTAAACGCGTAAGCGGCAAGAGCCGCTGTTTCCCAGGGAAATCTGCACTTTAAACCGCAGAAGCCCTCTGCAAAGTG
>NW_022916298.1:0-226 GCF_012274545.1 Fukomys damarensis
GAGAGAGAGAGAGAGAGAGAGAGAGAGAGAGAGAGAGAGAGGAGGAAGAAGCAGAAGGAGAGAAGAGCAAAGAAAGGAAGGTCCTTTTAACAGTTTTGGGATGGGCTATCACTTATTTATGAGGAGTGAGCTACTTTTAACCTATCACAGGCCAGGTTGCTTTTTATGGGTCCACCCCTGCAGAAACAGGTTTCAACTTCTCCAGACCACTGTGGCCTTGGGGGAG
>NW_022916299.1:0-220 GCF_012274545.1 Fukomys damarensis
TACTTGCTGATAGATTCAGTTTGAGGTTAGAACACAAACCCAATTTGCAGTGTGAATCTGTGATTTAAACTGCAGTTTTCCCCCGGAAACAGCTTCTTTCACTGCTTAGCCCTTAGAATCCAAAGTGGTTAGTTTCCTGAATGTGAAGAACTGCACAGGGAAAGGTGATACAATTGAGTGAGTTTACCAGTGAATTACACAGCTTGTATGGAGTACAATT
>NW_022916300.1:0-414 GCF_012274545.1 Fukomys damarensis
GAAAATCAATTTATATATGCAAAAAAGAACATGAATTCATCCTTGTCACTCTCTAAAGTAATTAACTCAAATGGATTATAAACCTTAATATTCATATGGGTGCAGAGAAGAGTGCTTATGACTTATTTCTTTTTGGAGTCAGAGAAGTCTCCGAGTGAAACTCAAGTGTCATGAGAAGGACTAAAGAGAGAGGTGTCAAGTTGCATCTATTAAAGCCGGGTGAGGCCTGTGCAGAACAAGTTTTTGTTGCCCTGTCTGAAATGAGGGAGGAGGCTGAAAGAAGCTACAAGGATGGTTCAAAAGTGCACTTCTTGAAGGATGTCCTCTTCTGCCATGAGATGTAACAACAGTTTTGGTGAACTGGATGTTGAGCCTACAACCCAGACAGATTTTTGGTTTCTGTGTAAATCAATA
>NW_022916301.1:0-1171 GCF_012274545.1 Fukomys damarensis
AATATACCAGCACACCCCTGAGAAACAGCTCAGAGTGCTGCAGAGCAGTTCTTTCACTGTCTACGGCCTTGTACTTTCCGTGAATGGAGAGAATTGAAATCATGATTGGAAGGAGGGCTAGGCATCCTGCAACTGATTCTAGAAATTGTAGGACGTTACACAGAAGTCTCACAAAGGCATCAAAACCATCAGGACAGGTACTTGGCAAAGGAACTTCAAAAGGCAGTGCTATATTTCATAAGGTTTAATTTTGGGAGGACTCACTCACCCTCCCATCTACCCTCTATTGGTGAAGTTGAGAAGTTGAAATCTTTCTCAGAGTTCTGTATAACTTGGATTACTTATATTAGTGAATTTTGTCCATTAGTTGAAATTCCATTAAGATTCAGAAGGCTTTAGAAAGGCAGAGTTTATGGAAAGTGTTTTCCAAAAATAATGCCACAATGTCTACTCTCTTTCTTCTGGTATTAAGAGGTAGTTTGTAGGAGAAATTATTATTGATAACGTTCTGAAGCCTGAATCAGAGACCCACAGTATTCTGGAACTAGTAATGGTGTCCAGTGAAGCAGGTTCTCAGCCATTCATTCTCCATTCATCCATCCATTGTAACTATCTGAAAATCATTCCTATAAACTAGGCTAGAGTACTCTAAGTCCTTCCAATGATTTTCATATCACATAATTATCTGTATTATTTTTTCTCCTGATTATAATTAGAATGATTTTTGTTTCCAACACTGATGAAATATTTGGAGCAAGAAGACCACACTCAAGAGTGAGCATCTGGGATTGTCAGACCTAGTTTGGATTGTACGGGAAGTGATCTAATACCACTGTAAAATGGCATAAACAGAGCAACAAATTACAAAAAGTTACATCCACCATCACTTGGGATACTTATTACAACAATGGATTCGTAACACAGGGTTCTGTGTAGACAAAGAAGAATAGACTGTAATGGACTGACGGCCTGTAATTACACTATATATAGTGGACAGAGAGGAGGAGGAGGAAGTGGGCAAAAGGAGAAAGTGACGGTGATGGAACGAATGAGTATCAAAGAGGAAAGAAAAGAAAGAACAAAATAAAAATAGGAGGAAAGAAGGAAAAAGGAAGTGGAAGAAAGTGGGGGGTAGAAGGTGAAGGAGAAGAGGAGAAAGAAGGGAGGGAGA
>NW_022916302.1:0-217 GCF_012274545.1 Fukomys damarensis
TGACTTTGGCTGGAACCCACATCTAGACTGTGTCTATGGCATCCAAATTGCTAATTTGTTGCTGGGGTGGATGAAGGGCCAGGTAAGAATTAAAGGATCGGAAGGAAAAAAAACTATCCCAAATTGCAAAAATTAAATTTCCTGCCAGGTGGCTTCCAAATCATCCAGCAGTTTTATTCAAGGCTTTGAAGTCTTGAGCCAAATAGTTCCAAATCTG
>NW_022916303.1:0-253 GCF_012274545.1 Fukomys damarensis
GGATTCAGTCCATGTTCAGCTGGCATCAGAAGCAGAAATTCCTGATGGATTAGCATGGCAGAGTGAAGATGCTGAGTTCTTGGTGACTGGCAGGGGTACACCGGAGCAGTAGGAAAGGGCAGGGAAGAAGGACCTAGACATAGACCTGGAGGTTAGTCCTCCGGGATTCACCAAGTCACACCCAGGTCTGCTGTACTAATACGCGAGCCTTGTCTGATCCAAATCAAGCAGACGTATCAGGATTAACAGACAA
>NW_022916304.1:0-290 GCF_012274545.1 Fukomys damarensis
CACACAGCACACCTGGCTGAGTCATTTCCCTTTTTCTTGTCTTCATTCATTACCTGTTCGGTGCCGTTTAGGTGGACAATATGCTGGCATTCATGACTGGGAATTGGGACTCTACACGGTGTGTCTTGGTTCTTATTTTTCCCATTCCCCTGCCCTCCCTACTTACACAGACGTTTTTCCATTCCTTCCCTTCCTCATATCTGTTCCTCTCCCCGACCCCTGCCACTTCCCCTCAGCCATAAAGAATGAGAAACTAGGAAGGAAACGTCCGGAGGGGAAGGGGAAGTGGA
>NW_022916305.1:0-961 GCF_012274545.1 Fukomys damarensis
TTTTTTTTTTTTTTTTTTTTTTTTTTTTTTTGGTCATAGTAGTGCTGGAGATTGAACCCAGGGCCTCACGTATGTCCAAACTTTTCTGTGCCAGACTCTCTTCTAGACTTTGGGTACCCATCTGCTACTCTACTATTAGATACTATATCTTTCTTTTTTTGGTACTGGGAATTGAACTCAGGACCTTGTGCTTACAAGGCAGGTGCGGTGCCACTGAGCCAAATCCCTAGCCCTAGATGCTACATCCTTTATATCTACTTGTATAGAAACACACAGGTATGAATTAGCATATATCATGCACATAGAAAATTCCCTCCAAATAATACCATGCCATGTATAATGCTATTTATACAAAATTAAGAACTTGATGTTTTTTTCTCAATCATCTATCAACAATTTCCTGTATCAGCCATTTAAATTCTCATCATTTAGCACCAAATAATACTCTAATATTTAAACATATCATTGGATATTTATACTGATTTTAACGTTTTGGTGAGTTAACAAACAGCTTCTGAATATTTATATGATCATATTCAGAAGCTAAATTCCTAGAAACAGAATTGTTGGGTATGAGGATAAATACATTTTTCTCGTTGGGCTTTATAGCTAAGTTGCTCTCTAAAAACACTGGGCTCATTTACATTTCCACTAGCAGCATATAGGAAGATTCTTTCAATATGTAATTTTTTTCAGATTTTGATAATTTTCTAGACAGTATCACATTGTATGTCATACATTTCTGTATTTTTCTAGCTGTATAATTAGCAAAATTGTACATATTTAAGGTGTACATGTTTTGTGCTATATGTTATAAAATAACTATAATTAAGCTAATTAACACATCTATCACCTCATGTAACATTTCTTTAGTTTTTTTAACTCTTTGCACATTGAGGGTGGTCTGTCAATACACCACATAATGTTTTTCTCTTTTTGTCTTTAACTTTTCTGTGGAAAA
>NW_022916306.1:0-242 GCF_012274545.1 Fukomys damarensis
AATCAAAATCACTTTAGAACTGATAGTAAAGATTTGACAAAGGGCCCAGGGATTTAGCTCAGCGGTTTCACCACCTGCCTGGCAAGCACAAGGACCTGAGTTTGATCCCCAGTACCAGAAAAAAAAATTTCACAAAGGAAACATGCTTCTTAATGCACTGTTAGAGGACTTTTTTGGGACACTGTGATATGCTCTCTAGGCACATTTTAAGAAAGGAAAAATTCCAACAGAAAAAACAAATA
>NW_022916307.1:0-204 GCF_012274545.1 Fukomys damarensis
AGAATAGAAGATTTGTTCTAATTTTATAAAAAACAGTTTTTAATTACTGAGTACCACAACACAGTAATAGTTTCTTTTTACTTATCCAAATACTAGAAAAACACAAATTACAGGAATAGATAAACCGATGTCACAGAACACTAAATTTAATAAACTTAAATCTATACCCCTGGGTTCTTCTTTAGTTTAATAAAATAATACAAT
>NW_022916308.1:0-506 GCF_012274545.1 Fukomys damarensis
ATGCCACCGGATGCCCCCATGTCCTTCCTCTGGGAGTTAGTTATAGGCAACAGGCCTATCACTCGGATAAGTTTGCATTTATTTACTTTTCAAAATGTACCTACCATTTGCCAAGAGGATTGGTTAGGACAGGCTGACTACTCAGAAAAACAAACCCAAACTCTTAGTGGCCGCACCCCGTATAGTCTCCCCACATTCATGTTGCCATCCGGAAAGGACTTGCGACCCAGACTGCATACATCTCAGGGAGATGACCATATTCAAACTATGATGGGAGAGAAAGAAGAGAGGCTTGCTTGGGAGGTGAGGAGGAAATACAGCTACGTCACTATGTCACGCACACTCTGCTGGCTGGGACTCAGGATCTCAGGTCAGTATAACAGCAAAGGCTGCTGGGAAAGTGGTGGGACAGCACCTAGGCAGAAGGGAGAGGAGAGCGAGCTGAGCAGCAGTCAGCCCCAGCCAGGCCATGTGCTATTATTGGTGTGCGGGCTGTCCAGCCACCC
>NW_022916309.1:0-2642 GCF_012274545.1 Fukomys damarensis
GATTTGTTCTCTGATCTTTATAATGTGCTCCCTTGTATGAATTTTGGGTTTGTCTTGCTCTTCTTTTTCTAGAAATTTGAGGTTCAACATCAGGTTGTTAAATTGAGCGCCCTCTGTTTTTCTGATATGAGTATTTACTGCTATGAATTTCACATTAAGACTGTTTTCATTGTGTCTCAAAGATTACAATGTGTTGTATTGTTATTGTCATTTAATTGCAGGAACTATCTGATTTTTTCTTTATTTTCTTCTGTGGCCCATTGGTTATTCAAGCACATGTTGTTCAATTTCCATGTGTTTATGAAATTCTTGTAATTTCTTTTGCTATTGATCTCTAATTTTATTGCATTATGGTCTGATCGTATACAGGGGATAACTTCAATTCCTTTGCACTTACTTAAACATGTTCTATGAGTGAGTATGTGGTCTGTTTTGGAGAACAACCCATGTACAGCTAAAAAGAATATATATTCTGATTTTGTGGGGTGGAAAACTCTGTAAACATCTGTTAAGCTCATATGTTCAAGAGTTTGATTGAGTTCTGGTATTCCTTTGTTTATTTTCTGTGTAGTTATCTATTTGTGACACTGGGGTATTGAGATACCCCACTACTATTGTTTTAGTGCTTATTTGATTTTCATTCCTGTTAGTATTTGTTTTATATAGTTGGTCTCACTAGTGTTTGGTACATGTACATTTATGATTGTCATCCCTTCCTCTTGGATTGTTCTCGTGAGTTCTTTTTTTTTTTTTTTGTACCAGGGATTGAATTTGGGTCCTTGTGCTTGTGACATTGCAGTGGAACCACGGAGCTAAATCCCTGGAGTTTGTTTTTTTGTTCATTTTTTGGTACCGGGGATCAAACTCGGGATGGATTGTCCTCTTTAAAAGGAAATAGTGTCCTTCTCTGTCTCTCATTCACTATTTGTTTGAAATCCACTTGTTCTGCAAAGATGATAGCTACTGCTGCATTTTGGGGGGTTCCTGTCACATGCGTATTGTTTTCTATCCTTTAATTTTCAGTCTCTGAGTTTCTTTTTGAATTAAATGTGTTTCTTGTATGCAGCATATTGTTGTGTCTTGCTTCTTGATCCATTCTGCCAGTCTATTTCTTTTGATTGGTGAATTGAGACCATTAAAATTAATAGCTATAACTGATACATGATCTTTGTCATGACTTTTTCTTTTTGTTGGATTCTCCCTCTTTGCATTTAGTTTATTATTGTGCCTGATGGATTCATTCTGTTGGGCTTCCTGGGTTTGTGAACCACATTTTCTTTTTTTGTGGGGGGCTACTGGAGATTGAACTCTGGTCCTTGCATTTGCAAGGCAGGCCACTGAACTGCTGAGCTAAATCCCTGGCAATGAACCTCATTTTCTTTTCCTAGAACAATGTTTAAAAATTTTTGGAGTGGTGGTTTAATATTCATAAAGTTCTTAAGGTGCTTTTGCAGGAAAGTATCTTATTTCTCCATCAATTTTGACAGATAGTTTTGCAGGTATTTCAATCTGTGTTGGAAGATGTTTTCCTTTAGGGCTTGAAATACATCACTCCAAGCTCTTCTTGTCTTGAGGTTTTGTGTTAATAACTCTGCTATGATTCTGATGGTCTTTCTTTTTTGTGTGATTTGTTTCTTTTCTCTAATTGCCTGTAGAATTTGGTTCGTCAGGGTTTCTGGAATCTTAACTATTATATCCCTATGTGTAGTTTTTTTGTTTTAATCATGTCTAGTTGGAGTCCTATATGCCTCACTTATCTGTATGTCAAGCTCTTTTCCCATATTTGGGAAGTTTTCTACCATTAATTCTGTGAAAAGTGTTTTTATGTCATCTGTATTCTCCCGTTTCTTCATTGACTCATGTCAGTCTTATGTTATTCTTCTTTGCATCATCCAGCAGCTGCTGGATTGATTTCTTATGGTCCCTTACTATTTTTAAGAAAACTTTTTTCCTAGTCATTAATTGCAATCCTGTGTTCTATAGCTGAAATTCTGTCCTTGCATTGGCTCATTTTGCTGCATAAACTTTCAATTGAGTTTTTAATCTCCTGGAATCTGCATCTATTCTATGGATTCCCTTGTTTCCTATGTTGGAATTCCATCATGTTACTCAGCTCCTTTTTTTTTTTAATCTTTCTCCACTCTAGATTTATTAGTCATGTCTTGTACTATAGGCAAAATCTTTGCTGTTATCTAAGAAATTATTTCTGTTTTCATTTTTCCAAAGCCTCTTTCATTTCCAGTTAGGTAGGCCAAGTGTTTGAGCATCAGTTTGTTCCATCTTGTTTCCCTTTGGGGTTGTATGTAGTTGTGCCTCTGGCTGGGGCCCCTATGTACCTGTTGTCTGGGAGGACCTTTGCCTGGGAGCTGTGTACCCCAGTTCCTGTTGTCTGAGATGGCTTCAGCAAGTGTCTCCACATGCTTATCAATGGTATTGGATTAAGCCTCTGCTGTTTCATTTGTGACCATGCAGCTCTTTTCCAGGCTGGCCCTTGGCTGTGGCTGATGCTATGGGGTGGATGTCTGGCTGAGGCTTGTGCATCTGTGCAGCTTTTTTCTATGAAGGCTTTTGGTTAGGAACTGTGTGCCCCAGCCTCTGGGGTCAGGGTGGGGCCCTGGCTTTGATCTGCCTGCAGCCACACT
>NW_022916310.1:0-325 GCF_012274545.1 Fukomys damarensis
GTTATTAAGTTTGTTCTCTGTGTAACTCACACTTTCTTCTTAATTTAGTTTCTGAAGACTTTGGTAAGAGACAAATAAACAATTCACCTAATGTACTATAGCAACGCTGGATTCTATTCTAACCCTGAAATTTTTGTTGTTGTCATTTATTTGTTTAGTAATTTGCTCAAACTAATTTTCAGAGAATTGCTTTGCTTTTCAGTGTGACGTGCCTGATATTTTTGTGGGGGGGTTGGAATTTTTATTTATGTTTAAATGACTGACTTCACATACTACCCACAATGGTCCACGGTGATTTGGTGGTCACACAATGGTACTGTCCTAA
>NW_022916311.1:0-467 GCF_012274545.1 Fukomys damarensis
AAAAAAAAAGCTTGACTTTTAAAGCACTGTGAATATATTTTGGACCTATAGCTAAAATGTTGCCGCATTACAGTCCTATAGTATTTAATGACCACAGAGAGGGTACATATACTATTAGTAGGAAACAGTTTCTTTTTGTGGTTCAAATATTTACCACAGGGAAATTTATGCCATGAACTTACACTGTAAGTCACTTCTAAAAACTACAGTGATGCTCACCCCCAACTCAAGCACAATCATTATCAATTCCGAAATAAAGTTGAATGAGCAACACCATAGTTGGCTGTTAGGGAAAATAAGCATTGCTTCTTAAAAGAGACTTCGTATAACCTAGGAAACAGGAATGCAGTACAAGAAAGTAACAATACCTGTATCTTTGGCAAAAATAGATGCTTTGAACTTTTAAAAAATCATACTTTTTAGATTATCTCACCTATTGTGATTATCCTGTTTCCAAAAATTCAAAA
>NW_022916312.1:0-888 GCF_012274545.1 Fukomys damarensis
TAGGCAGAACTCTGGAAGACATTGGCATAGGAAAAGACTTTATGAACAAATCCTCGGTAGCACAGGAACTAAAAGATAGAATCAACAACTGGGATCTCATCTTATTAAAAAGTTTCTGTACTTCAAAAGAAACCATCAGCAGAACTAAGAGACAACCTACAATGTGGGAAAAAATTTTTACCAAGAGTTACTTCTTTATGTAAAGAAAATCTCAACATAATATGATTTTGACCATTTTCTGTCTTTTACAATACAATTCTAATTGTGAGATAGTATCATAGTACTTTCCTCTGTGTACTTGACTTTAGGAGCTAGGCACACCACCCATAGGTGCAGAGAAATATTAAATTGCTCCCTACTACATTCCAAAGAAGTGTGAGGTTCAAATATGGCATTCCTAATCTGAAACAAGGTAAGCAAACATGGCATCCCATGTGTCTCTGCTTGATTCCTGTGCCCCCTACGGCATCCCCTGAGGTTGATTCCACTGCAGGGTAGGTAGCTACCACCTGCAGAGAGACCCAGAAAATAAAACTGGACTGGACTGAGAAACCCAGATTGACATAAGAGATTCCATTTTGTTTAAAACCCATATACTGCCCCTTTAGAGACTACAAAGTATGCTTATGGCTACCATAAAACCAACATAGTAGGAAGGGTTTATGAGGCTTAAGCGCCAAGGTATACTATCTGATTCTTATCTGAACTCAGGAATTTTCCTGTGAGAAAATCCACTCCCTAGCTAAAGCATTTTGTGCTATTCTGGTTAAAATAACAGGAGAGGAGAGGCCTTTAACTAGTTGTACCAGAGGTCCCAGATGTCTTTTTTTTTCTCACTGAGTTTATTGGTACATTCTAGGTATACAGTACAGTTACATTCATCATTGG
>NW_022916313.1:0-1074 GCF_012274545.1 Fukomys damarensis
AAAAAGATACATAGGAAGAGTCAGTATTATTGAAGGTGTGATCATCTGGAATCCCTCTCATCCCGTAGTCCAATTCCAGGTTCCAGGAGGGCTGGTTACCCTTGGCTCACCTTGGAAAGGAGATATTCTGTCCACGTTTCCTCCTTTCTGGTGACTTCTCACACCCCTGCCTAGACCGTGTAGGCATGTAAGGGCCCTGCTCACTCACTTCGAACTAAGGTGACTCTTTGGACCATCTTAGCTCCAGAGTTCCCTATGGGATGAGCTGAACCTTTGTTGCAAATGCATCACAGTTCAATATGTTGCTTTTCTGATTTCTGCTTTGTAAATTCCTTTTAATGCACTGATCACCAAAAAGCAGCCGATAAAGGCTAACGTTTCCATCTGCGATCCTTTTGCCCTGGAACCTGGCCCAAGACCATGATTCTATACATGGTAGGCACTGGGGTGGAGAGGTGAGCAGTAGAAGACAGGATACCACATGAAGGTTACAATACTGATAGAGCAGAAGAATTAGTCTATAGATTCTGAAGTCAGGCTCAACACTATGCGCACTTTGTGCTCTATTTCTTCATATGTGGAATTAAATTGTTATAGTACTTAAATAAGAAATTCTTAAAGTGTTAGACAGTACTGATCAGTCTATATGGAAATAGAGTATTGAGAATACTAAAAGAAAAAAGTGGAATGGCTTTGTTTTTCCTAAGACTAGAAAAGAGGTGATTCTGACACTTGAAATTGAAAGATGAGTAATACCATGTCAAACAGCAAAACATGAAATATACCAGCTGGAGGAAGGACTATAATCCCAATCACCAATACAAACTGCAAATAATTTGCCTGAAAAAAAGTATAAAGTGGCAGGAAGTATTCTTGGAATGATTGGCACTTGCCTGAATGGGGTTTTATTCTGAGCTATGCATTTGAGATTTATATGCCTTTATAAATAAGAGAATAATGTAATTAGATTTGAATATTTTAAAAGCTAATAGCTTAACCATAGTGGCAAGGATAATATATTGAAGAGTTAAGGAGGTTGTAGTAGCCAGAAAGTTTGCAGACAGCCTATTGCAC
>NW_022916314.1:0-2370 GCF_012274545.1 Fukomys damarensis
ACATTTATATACACCACCACATTTATATACACCAGCACATCCTGCTCAGTTGGGTTTCCCTTGAAGAATAAAGAAGAGGAAAAGGAGGGAGGCAGGGGGAAGGGAATAAAAAGAAAGGAAAAACAATTAGTTTTTTAGCTTGGACATGTCAGACAGTAAGCATATTAAACATGGTGGTTAAGCAGCAGTTTGCATACAGTGTTACCACTCTGACAGTATTGCAAATTTGGTTTTTTTCTGTTATCTGTGGGTCATGGATTCCTCAAACCGGATGATATATTAGTCGCCTTTTCCTCGCTGGAACCAAACAGCTGGACCAGGCCCCACCTCTAGTGCAGTCGCATTCGAGCTCAGGACTGTGGCGCCCGTGGTTCTGCTCACTGACACCCCCATCTTCCGGAGCTGAGATACGCGGCACAGTAGTTCCATGGTGTCAGGAATACTAGGGAGAAGGGATTATTTTTAACCTATAAGGTTTTTGTTTTATCTCTGCTTCAGGATATGTTTTGGGGGGAATAGTACTGGGGATTGAACCCAGAGCCTTCACACTGAGCTACATCCATTGTCAGCCCTTTAAAATTTTTTTTATTTTGAGAAAGGGTCTTGCAAAGTTGTCTGGTCTGGCTTAGATTTGTAGTTGTCCTACCTCAGCCTCCCAAATACTAGGATTACAGGTGTGGGCCCCCTTTCTTACCTGCTGATTTCTTTTATTACTGCATCAACAAGATAATGCTTATTTTTCTTGATACAGTGAAGAACTACCATTACCAGCTGTTTCGTTTACCTTTTTAAATAAAATATCTGAGGTTTTAAATATTTAAGAATTCAGAATTATATTTGATATATTTTCTGTATTAATTATAAATGTTAATTAAAAGTACTAACATTAATTAAATGTATTTTTTGTATCTGAAGTAAAAATGTTAACAATAACTCTCCACTTTAGACCTCTCCTAGATACATAAATATACATATTTTTACTTTTTGGCAACCCCTGCCTTGCAAATAAGTATGCATTTGTCCTCAGTGAGATTATTCACATCATGCTGAGGGAAAGTAAAAACTCTTTCCATCCTGAATTTAATTAGTGGGGTCTTCTTGGAAGGACTTGTAGGATAATTAACTTTCATATCTGAGAAACAGAAATGACTTTCCTTTCCAAAACCACTGGTTTGCTTTTTCCTCATGAGTTCTATGAATTATGAACCTCGTCATCCTTTTCTCTTTGTTGCTAGGAAGCTTGTTTTTGTTCTACCTTTAACACAGAAGTTTAATGTATTGTGGGTCATTAACTTTACCATCTATTCTCACCTTTGTTTTCTGTGTTTACTATTTTTATTTGATTATACCCTGTACATATTGTTTCCTATTTATTTGGAGCTAGGCAGCATAAAATAAGTAAGCAAAATAGTAACTGTGTCAATTCACAAGTAATTTCCTTTAGTAGTTCCACTGGTAACTTTTTAAAAGTTAGTCTGTGAGAACTTTGTTGAAATTTAACATTTTCTTTTTAAGCTTGAGTATTTATAGCTCTGTAAGCCATCTCAGATTCTTTTTAGGAACAAGGCCAAGACATAGATAAATGTGAGCTATATATACATATCTTATTTTATATATAATCACATATATATCTTTGCAGTAATTTCAGTCTTACATTTTCTTCTAATAGAAACATTTTACTGAGCTCTTCTCTGTTTACTTTTCCATTATTTAAGGGCCCATTTACTCAGGAAGGTACAAATCCTGCCTTTGGTTGCTCCTTGAGAAGTAAATGGCCAGGCACTGAAACACCATGACAGTGTATGACAGTCGCCCATTCTGTTACAGTTGCCTAGATAGATACTCACTCCAACACAGTCTTAAGTATCTACCGTGTGTATCATATTAGTTGTATCATGACATGCTCTTCACTATTATGAAAAATAGAAAAGTCAACACTAGTCATAAATAATACTTTCTGAGTAGCACTACAGAGTTATGATTTTTATGTTCATTTTCCCTAGGTTCTGATCGGAAATCTGTAATTCATTCCAAATCCTCTCCCGAGATTTCGCTGAGGTTTGAAAGTGGGCCCAGTGCTGTTATACACTCTTTGCTTGCAGAAAAGAATGGATTTCTACAGTGCCATATAGAAAACTTTAGCACTGAGTTTCTTACGTCTTCTCTTATGAATATTCAACATTTTCTGGAAGATGAAACTGTTGCAACAGTAATGCCAATGAAGATACAAGTTTCTAACACAAAAATAAATTTGAAAGTATGTTAAATGATAATTTTTTATTTTCATATTATTAATGTTCACCCTGCCTACCTCAGTTTTGACTCATGTCTAAGACTGCCTTCTCCATAACACATCCTGTACCAACATTC
>NW_022916315.1:0-730 GCF_012274545.1 Fukomys damarensis
TGAGATGCAGGGCACACGGGCAAAGGGGAGATATCGAATAGATGATCAGGTTTCTCCCAATTCTAAATAGCACTAAAGCAGAAGACAAAACAGCAGTGTGTCTCTCCATTTACTTTCATCTCAGTGTATAAATATGCTTCTTTAAACTACAGTATGAAATGTACCTATGTATTTTATGCCTTAAAAGCACAAGGCTTTATAATCTTACCTTTCTCCTTCATTTGCCTGTATGTGTAACTAGATGTTTCATGGTCAGAAGAAATTAAAACCTTGCCTATAGGATCATTCACTGACTCAAACTGTATCTCAGCCCCAACTTAGGGATGAGTTGAAGGAATGTAGATTTGAGGTGGCCAGATCTGTTTAAAAAAGCATTTAATATTATTTTATTTAATACAACCTGATTGTGCAGTGCAGTGATGAGTATAACATTTTTTTTTCTTGTTCCTGATTTTATTTTTTAAATTTTTTTCCATTAAGTTTATGGGTACATTTACAGCAAACAATACAGTTAGATTTATCATTGGGATCTTGTACCTTTACATGATATGTCTCGATTCTTATTTTTTCCCCAAAACCCCGCCCACCCTTCACTCCCTTCACCCTACCCTATTTTCAAAAACTTTATTTCCATTTTTCACTTTTTCACATTTTTTCTTTTCCCTTGTTTCCTTTCCCCTACCCTTCCCACTTCCTCTGTAGCCATTTTGTTCCTATTTCACACTCTCAA
>NW_022916316.1:0-761 GCF_012274545.1 Fukomys damarensis
CAATGAACACGAAGCCTTACCCTCCGTCACACACTACACTACACGGGGAGCCCAACGGGGAGTACGATCTAGCCCCTAAATGTAGCTCTAACGCTAGGCGATGGCCCCTCCCTCCTGATTCTGTCAAGAGCCTCCGGTCCGAGGGAAAACCACGGCACATGCGAGCTTCACAAAAGTCACTGCCCTCACCTTACCTCTCACGCCCAAGTTGTCTGCCGTGTGAATTCCGGAGGTGCCGTGCTTCCCTGTCCTAACCCTAACCCTAACCCACCACCTGATTCCTACCTTTCCCGAGGGCAGTCCTCGACCTCCTCCAGTGTGGCTGAGCCTAAGGTGAAATCTCATGCTGATACTCACTAGGAAAGCCGCGCACCGATCCCCAGGTGCAGAAACTACGAGGCTGTCACTCAACGGAATCGTCATCCGAACCCTCACACACAGCCTGACCCCGGGGGGAGGGACTTACCTTCCTACGTCATTCCGAACACTGAAGGTCACATGAACAGGGGCCCCCCGCACCCTGAAATGTAGACGACGTGACTCGAGGAGTGGAATGGGTAGCCTGTCCCGTCCCTATCATGCAGCTCTCACCCTACTCGCTGGCCCGGCACTGCCCACTAGCACCGCGGTGCGAAGTGCGGGTCCTTGGAAATACCCAGTGCATCCCACCTTCGTGAAAGCCGCTGCCCTCACCTTCCCTCGCACAGGCAAACTACCCGGTAGGCGACTTCCTTCCGGATCACGCTCACCAACCCTAACCC
>NW_022916316.1:1659-3968 GCF_012274545.1 Fukomys damarensis
ACACCCAGGCAGCGAAATCCCAAAGCTATCCTTCTCCGGAATCCTCCACCTAATCCTAACCCTATCCCTGAGCCTCCAGGAGGGACTTACATTCCTACATCATTCCTAAAACTCAGGGTCCAACGAACATGAAGCCTTACCTTCCGTCACACACTGCACTACACGGGGAGCCCAACAGGGAATCCGTTCCAGCCCCGAAATGTAGCTCTAACGCTAGGCGATGGCCCCTCCCTCTCGATTCTGTCAGTGCGGCAAGGCTACGGTCCGAGGGAAAACCACGGCACATCCGAGCTTCACAAAAGTCACTGCCCTCACCTTACCTCTCACGCCTAAATTGTCTGCTGTGTGAATTCCTTCCGTGTCGTGCTCCCCTGTCCTAACCCTAACCATAACCCACCACCTTATTCCTACCTTCCAGGAGTGCGGTCCTCGACCTGCTCCACTCTGGCTGAGCCTAAGGTCAAATCTCATGCTGATACTCACTAGGAAAGCCGCACCCCAATACCCAGGTGCAGAAACTGCGAGGCTGTCACTCACGAGAATCCTCATCCTAACCCTCACCCTCAGCGAGAACCCGGGGGGAGGGACTTACCTTCCTATGTCATTCCTACGAACTCTGAAGGTCACATGAACAGAGGCCCCCCGCACCCTGAAATGTAGACGACGCTACTCGGGGAGTGGAATGGGTAGACTGTCCCGTCCCCATCATCGAGCTCTCACCCTACTCACTGGCCCGGCACAGCCCACTAGCACCGCGGTGCGACGCGCGGGTTCTTGGAAATACCCAGTGCATCCCACCTTCGTGAAAGGCGCTGCCCTCACCTTCCCTCGCACAGGCAAACTACCCGGTAGGCGACTTCCTTCCAGATCACGCTCACCAACCCTAACCCTAACCCTAAGCCACCACCTGATTCCTAAGCTATCAGCAGGCGGTCCTTGAAATCCGGCACAGGGGCTGAGCCTAAGGCGCAATCTCATGCCGCTACCACCTAGGGAACCCACACGTCAATAGCCAGGGAGAGAAACTGCCAGCCTATCGCCCACCGGAATCCTGTCTATCCCCAGAGGTAAAAGGAGCCCAGACCCGAGAGCAGGGACTTCTACTCCTACGTCATTCCTCAGCCTGGACGTCCAACTAACACCGACCCCCACCGACCAGTGCTCAGAACACTACTCAGGGAGGAAAATGGGGCGCCTTTTCCATTTCCGACATCGAGCGCCAACCCTCCTCGCTGGCCAGTCGCTGCCAACTATAGTCAGGCCTCCATGGGCAGGTCACGGGAAACACACATTTGACCCCAACTTCAAGAAAGTCGCTGCCCTCACCTTCGCTCGCACAGGCAAACTACCTGGCAGATGAATTCCGTCCGTGTGATGCTCACCAATCCTAACCCAAACCCTAGTCCACAGCCTATTTCCTCGATTGCCGTGGGGGGGCACTTGAAATCCTGCCCTGTGCTTTAGCCTCAGGTGCCATCTCATGCTGACACTAACTGGGAAAAAGACAGCCCGACACCCAGGCAGCGAAATGCCAAAGCTATCCTTCTCCGGAAGCCTCCGACTAACCCTGACCCTACCCCTGAGCCTCGAGGAGGGACTTACATTCCTACGTCATTCCTAAAACTCAGGGTCAAATGAACACGAAGCCTTACCCTCCGTCACACACTACACTACACGGGGAGCCCAACGGGGAATCCGTTCCATCCCCGAAATGTAGCTCTAACGATAGGCGATGGCCCCTCCCTCCCGTTACTGTCAAGGCGGAAAACCTGAGCTCCGAGAGAAATCCACGGCACATCCGTGCTTCACAAAAGTCACTGCCCTCACCTTAACTCTCACGCCCAAATTGTCTGCCTTGTGAATTCCTGCGGTGCCGTGCTCCGCTGTCCTAACCCTACAGCTAATCCCCCACCTGATTCCTACCTGCCCAGAGGGCGGTCCTCGACCTCCTCCACTGGGGGTGAGCCTAAGGTGAAATCTCATGCTGATACTCACTAGGAAAGCCGCACACCGATCCCCAGGTGCAGAAACTGCAAGGCTGTCACTCACCGGAATCCTCATCCTAACCCTCACCCTCAGCCTGACCCCGGGGGGAGGGACTTACCTTCCTACGTCATTACCAACACTGAAGGTCACATGAACAGGGGCCCCTCGCCCCCTGAAATGTAGAAGAGGCGACGCGGGGAGTGGAGTGGGTAGCCTGTCCCGTCCCCGTCATCGAGCTCTCACCCTACGCGCTGGCCCGACACTACCCACTGGCACCGCGGTGTGATGCGCGGGTCCTCGGAAATACCCAGTGCATCCCACCT
>NW_022916317.1:0-836 GCF_012274545.1 Fukomys damarensis
TTTTTTTTTTCCTTCTTCAGGAAAAGGAGTACCTCATGTTTTGATTTGGGTAGCAAATTCTTTAAACAGACCCAGAGAACAATGGCTCCTCTGGCTGGGATGCCGTTCCCCATGTCCATGATGGCCAGGCTCTGTGCACAGAGAGACTTGAAGCTATGACCACTATCAGTGTAGCACAGTATATATAACATAGTTGGTCGTATATTATAAATATTTATAAAGACCATAGGACCTCCTCCCATGGTGTAAAGACATGGACCTTTATGAACACATGTGAGCAGGAGGTGCTGAACACTTCTGGAAAATGAAGTATAGATGACTTGTTTTTCCCCCAAATGACAAAATGCACCCTTGGATTTTAGAGATAGTTGGGAAGACAGAGTCCTGGAATTTTCTCCGCTCATCGAAGAGCAGGGTGGTTCCCTTTGCCATCAACATAGAAGAATTTATTCCCATTTTAAGCAATGTTTACATTATCTAGCCATGTGATAGGGAAAGGGATAAAAGGAGAGTTTGAACAACAACAAGATTCTATGTTCAAGAAAATGGCTATGTAAAGGAGATGTGCTGGGATCAGGATAGTAAAGTCCAGCTCCTCCATTTGTCAGGGATGTGACCTCTTCATGGCCCTAGATTTCCTTCCAGAATCTTCACAGGAACTGTGGGCAGCACTCTCCTCCCGTTCAGTGTCGTGTCCTCAGAGGGGCCTTCTCTGCTCACCCCCTGACACAGGCGCAGTCGTTGGCCTTGTCTGCTTCCCCAATTATGAGGCGCACTAGCTTGTTCTGTCTGTGTCTCCTTGTTTTGAACCTGTGCTCTTGTCCCATGGAAGTCCT
>NW_022916318.1:0-201 GCF_012274545.1 Fukomys damarensis
AGCAATAACCACTGTGCAGGGTAGCACAGGCTTATAATCTCAGCACCTAGGAGGCTGAGGCAGAAGGACCACCAGGAGTTTGATGTCAGCCTGGGTTACATAGTGAGTTCAAAGCCAGCCTGAACCACATAGCAAGAGCCTGTCTCAAAAAACCAAAACACCTGCCTCACAAGCATAAAGACCCAAGTTTGATCCCTGGTA
>NW_022916319.1:0-411 GCF_012274545.1 Fukomys damarensis
CTTGATCAGACTCTTGTCTTGGCGTCCTTCCTTTCTCTCTGCCCCATCTCCACCCCGCTGTTCATTCAGGTTTGAGGCACTGCTGGACAGTGCTCTGCGTCGCTGGCTTGCGAGAAGTGGCACCTGAACAGGGGCCTGATTGAAGCGGCGATCGGTGAGCAATCCATGAAGCCTGCTGTCAAAAAGGGTTTGGCTGAACTGAAACAAGGAGGACACCGCTGTCGGGAACGCCCGGCGGGGAAAATCCTCGGAGAAGCAGATACCAATGGGGCACATAGGATCTAAGACGAAACTCAGCACAGCAATTCAGTCTTTACTTAGTGAGAAAGGAATTAAGGCAAAGAAAAATTTATTGTTTCAATTTCTTGATTGTGGGATGAAACTTGTCCTTGGTTCAGTGATGTAGAGGAA
>NW_022916320.1:0-232 GCF_012274545.1 Fukomys damarensis
AACCATTCCTTTTCAGAGGGCTGTATGCAGGCTGTGGAGAGCAGGAGTGCCTGGCCTGACCATTGTTCATACAGATTCTCCCTGATGGAGCCTGGCCTGACAGTGACCTCACATCATGCTAGCCAGCAGCTTATCATCGCTCTGCAAGGACAACCATGCCAGGTGGTTCGCACAATGCATCCAAGAGGAACAGAATGTTACACTGGATGCCAGCCGTGTGAGTGCAGGTTTC
>NW_022916321.1:0-737 GCF_012274545.1 Fukomys damarensis
CATTTCTACAAAGTGATAATACACTCCATACATTTTATATATACTTCCTATTACTTAATATCTTAGGGGAGATTTTTCTTTCTTTTTTTTTTGTTGTTGGGGATCAAACTCGAATCCTTACACTTGCAACACAGGCGGCTGAACCATTGAGCTAGATCCCTGCTCCTTAGGGGGATTTTTTGATGTGAGTACTTGGAGAGCCTTGTCATTCTTTCCTAGTTTCGTATATCATTTATGGATATGCTTTGACTTATGCCCCTTATTATTGGTGGACATTGGGGTTTTTGCTGTGACTATCCCCACCACAGTAGACATTCTTATATGGGTATTTTTTGTCATTTAGTATGTGTGGTAACATATGTGTAAATCCCTAGTCATGAAATTGCTGTGTCCACACCAAAGCACCCTCTATTAGCAATGTTAACAACCTGCCCACTAGTCAGCAGAGCCTTTTCCTTACAGTGCTACCTATGGGAGCCTTTTCCTGCTTTCATATTTTTACCAATTTGGTGGTGCAAAATGGTCCTGTAATTGAAATTTTTGTTTTGTAGTGTATTTTTGTGTTTTGAGAGTCTCTCTGTGTCATTCAGGCTGGCCTTGAACTCACTGTTTAGTCCAGGTTGACCTCAAACTTGTGGTGATCCTCCTACCTCAGCCTCCTGAGTGCTGTGCAATGAAGTTTTGTTTTTCTTATGAAAGAGTTGTGCATCTTAGGGTTAAGGCATAGGTATTGCATT
>NW_022916322.1:0-838 GCF_012274545.1 Fukomys damarensis
TCTCAGCCCTGGCCCTAGGAATTATGTTTATATTAAATCTAATACGAATCAAATTTAAAAGAAAAAAGTATTCACTAAACACAATTTAGTGCCTTGTTTGCTTCTCATGTTTCTTCTGAGGAATTTACTGTTTGTCTTATAGTATTCAAATGACCTATTGGGTCTTTACATTTTGTTAGCAATTCTGTCTTCTAGAAAAGTTGTCATTAATCTCGGCCTTCACAGTTTCTGTAAGCTTACATTGCTATTTGTAAAGTTATGCCTTCACAGCATTTCAGGTGCTGTTGGAGTTTGTGTCTCCAACCTAGCTTGTTGAAGGCTGTTTCTGTTTCCAAGTAAGCTGTACACTGCAAGTCTGAATGTGTAACAATATTTAATGTGTTTAGAGTTCCTCATTTTGCATGGTTTGAGCAACCTGACCCAATGAGTTCATGTGACCTTTTCTGTACTGGTAAATTTCACTATAATAGATTTTTAAAAAAATCTTACCATTTCAGCATGTCATGTGCAGGACCTGGGTCATTAAGCTATACACAGATGGCAGAATATAAGCAAATATTTCCGAAGTACTAATTGATATTTTCTTACCTTGAATTGAATGCACTTTAGAAGGTTGAACTGCTTTGCATACATTTTGAGATATTCTAGAATTAGATTATTGGGCAAAAAGTTTGCATAATCTTCTGGGAATGGAAAATCTGAGTAACATGACATCTCTTTGCTGCTGTTGGATATCAAAGACTTGTAGACACTGGCTCTTCCTTCTTCAGCATGTTCCTGCACAGAGAGCATACACACATGAGCATAACACACACACACACACACACACACACACACA
>NW_022916323.1:0-222 GCF_012274545.1 Fukomys damarensis
GTGGACATATTTCTACCTTCCTCAAAAGGGACAGGTGACCAGGCCCGCACAGGGTGTGAGTCACAGAGAGGAATCCAGGGGATGCTGCGGTTTGGCCCGAGCTAGTCTTCCAACCCTCAAGGCTCAGAACACCACCCAGTCTCCTCCATGTTGGCTGCGCTGCAGACCACAGCTGAGTCTTTCTTTCAAGTCACATATTTCCCTCTTTTTTACCAAAGCCAG
>NW_022916324.1:0-212 GCF_012274545.1 Fukomys damarensis
ATACTTGGGGCTAGGTTCAGTTGGAAGTTAGAACACAATAGCACTCGGCAGAGTTCTGCAGTTAAAAGGGCTATTTTCCCTGGGAAACTGCTTCATTTGCTGCTTAGCGCTTTGAAACCAAACCGAGCGGTTTCCTGATTGGGAACTAATCCACAGAGAAAGGTGCTGCAAGGCTGTGTGTTTCCCAGTGAAGTCGACACCTTATATGGAGT
>NW_022916325.1:0-214 GCF_012274545.1 Fukomys damarensis
ATGAAGTTGATAAATTGCAAAACAGCAAGTGGGCAATTTTGAAGCCGGGGCTCTGTGTCCATATACATTATTTTCTAGTTCTTGTGATCAAACCCAAGGCATTCTCACTGAGCTACATCCCCAGCCCTTCTGCAGTTTTTATTTTGTGTCGTATGTGTTGGTTAGGGTAGAAAGTCAACCTGATTGGCTTTGGGATCCATCCAGGCTGCAGATG
>NW_022916326.1:0-207 GCF_012274545.1 Fukomys damarensis
ATGGCTTTGTTATTCACATTCTTTCGGTTGGTTTTCTGAGCTTGATTTAGAGTGAATGTTTTTCTTTCTTTTTCCTCCTGTTGTGGTTTAGATCTAAGATATTCACCAAACGTTGCACATGTTTGGACGCTGACTATGTCATGAGGCCACTATACTCCTCAGTGGATTCATTCATTGATAAGTTTATAGCTGAATGATGTTAGCAGG
>NW_022916327.1:0-263 GCF_012274545.1 Fukomys damarensis
CGAGCAGGAGTAAGCTCTGGTGCACTGCGGGACACTGGTGATGGAAGACAGTGAGGATGGCCTGTGTGTCTCAGAAATCTAGAAGGAAGGATTTGGAAAGTCTCTGCACTAAGGAACGATGTTTGAGGACAATGGATGGATGGATGGATGGATGGATGGATGGATGGATGGATGGATGGCTTAGCTTGACATAAAGATTATACAATAGGTACATACCTCAAAGCATCATGTTATCCATTTGTAAATATATAGTTTTCATGTTT
>NW_022916328.1:0-911 GCF_012274545.1 Fukomys damarensis
ACACACTTTGCAGAGGACTTCCGCAGTTTAAAGTGCAGTTTTCCACATGAAACTGCTTCTCTCACCGCTTAGCTGTTTAAAACGAAAGCGGTCACTTTCATGAATGTGAAGCACTCCACAGAGAAACGTGCTGCACCTCTGTGATTTTACAACTGAAGTCCACATCTTATGCGAAGTACAACTGTATTCCTTTTTGTTTGTAGGTCTCTGACTGGCAGAGATTGAAACACTGTTGTGAGGCACTTTTAGCAGAGAAGCCCTTCAGGCCTAAGAGAGTGCCTAACAGCTGTGAGTGCACACAAGCCTCCAGAACTCTGTGTACTTCGGGATAGGTTCAGTTTGACATTAGAAGACAAACGCACTTTCCAGAGATCTTTTGCGTTTTAAAGTGCAGTTTTCCTCGGGAAACAGCTTCTCTCGCCTCTTAGCAGTTTAAAGTGAAAGCTGTCAGTTTCATGAATGTGAAGTACTCCACAGAGAAAGGTGCTGCAACTCTGTGAGTTTACCAGTGATGTCCACCTCTTATGGGGAGGACCACTGTATTCCTTTTTGTTTGTAGGTGTCTGCCTGGCAGAGATTAAAACACTGTTGTGAGGCACTATTAGCAGAGAAGCCCTTCAGGCCTAACAGAGTGCCTAGCAGCTCTGAGTGCACACAAGCCTCCAGAACTCTATATACTTGGGGAGAGGTTCAGTTTGACAGGAACACAAACACACTTTGCAGTGGGATTCTGCCGTTTGAAGTGCAGTTTTCCACGGGAAACAGCTTCTCTCGCCGCTTAGCAATTTAAACCGAAAGCGGTCAGTTTCATGAATGTGTCGTACTCCGCAGAGAAAGGTGCTGCAACCCTGTGAGTTTACCAGTGAAATCCACCCCTTATGTGGAGTACAACTGTATTCCTTTTTGTTTGT
>NW_022916329.1:0-229 GCF_012274545.1 Fukomys damarensis
GGGAAACTGACTAGGATTAGATAAGGTCATTAGGATGGAGCCCCCATGATTGAATCCCGATGTTTGTTGTTGCTGTTGTTGTTACTGGGGATCGAACTTGGGTCCTTGTATTTGCGAGAAAGAGAACCACTGAGCTAAATCCCCAGCCCCTTGTGGCTTTTTATACGAATGACAGAAAGCAGAGATTTGTCATTTTTGTCCCACAGAGCTTTCTGTTTCTCTGAACAAG
>NW_022916330.1:0-271 GCF_012274545.1 Fukomys damarensis
TGTTGTGAGGCGCTTGTACCAGAAAAGCCCTTAAGCCCTAACAGAGTGCCTAGTTGCTCTGAGTGCACAGAAACCTCCAGAAGTCTGTAAACTTTGAGATAGGTTCAATTTTAAGTTAGTATACTAACGCACTCTGCAGAGTGCTTCTGCAATTTGAAGTGCAGCTTTCCCCTCGAAAAAGCTTCTTTCACTGCTTAGCGCTTTGAATCAAAAGCTGTGAATTTCCTGAATTTGAAGTACTCCACAGAGAAAGGTCCTGCAACTTTTTGAG
>NW_022916331.1:0-638 GCF_012274545.1 Fukomys damarensis
TTTTTAAATGCTTTTTCCTTCCCTTTATTGGTATATTTTAGGTATACAACAGTTACGTTCATCATTGAGATCTTGTATCTTTATATGATGTATCTTGATTCTTATTTTTCCCCCATTCCCCTGGCCTCCCTTCACCCGGTCCAACATCCCTTATTTATAAAGAAAATGTGTGGTTTTTTGGATAAAGTGGAACACTACTCAGCCATAAAGAATGAGAAACTAGAGATATTTATAGCTAAGCGGATGCACACTGAGGGCATACTCTTAAGTGAAATTAATAGGACATACACGTGTAAATACCGAATAGTTTCTCTGGTGGGATAAACTAATATCTAAATAAGAATCAAAAATGTATAATTGATACTGGGTAATACGAAAAAAGGTCTAAAGGTGTAGGAGATGTAGGAAGGGTAAGTGAAAGGTATGAAGGGAAAAGAAAAACATACAGAAAAGAAAAAATGGAAATGCTTTGATTGAAAAAAAACAGGGGTGTGTGGTATGTGGGAATGTGGGAAAAGTAGGTTTTAGCTGCCTCATCTCTGTAGCACTGAAGGACATCCTAGAAAGAAGGAACTGAGGCTGAATGCTGACTTCTGCCAACTTAAATTATCCACCCTGGTGGAATGGTTAAGAACCTT
>NW_022916332.1:0-512 GCF_012274545.1 Fukomys damarensis
TTTTTTTTTTTTTTTTTTGGTTGGTTGAGACTGACCTGGAACTCACTATGTAGCCCAGGCAGTGATCCTCCTGCCTCAACCTCCTGAGTGCTGGGATTACAGGAGAGCACCACCACGCCTGGCTTGGTCCCATCTTGAAAGTCTAAGTGGCGTGAAGGGCAGCAAAGCCCTGGAAGCTACCATTTCTTCTCTGCCTACTATGGGAACACTGGCACAACCTCATCTGGTGACCTGGGGCGTCAGTGTAGACAACATGGCTACCTCCACATCGAGGTGTTGGCACTGAAGCTAGGTTCCAGCTCTCCAAATGGCCTCTGAAGTTACAGAAAAGCTACCACTCCTCCCTAGCTTCGTCTTTGACCCTGTCTTTGTAGTCCCTTCTGATGGAGAGATGGTGTGGATGGTGACTCGGGGCTGAATAAGTGAGGAGGGAGCTCACGAGGACAGAGCTCAGGCTAGCGCCACACAGGAGGGGCCAGAGAGAGAGACCAAAGATGACTCAGAGACAGGCC
>NW_022916333.1:0-328 GCF_012274545.1 Fukomys damarensis
TTGGAGTTATCTGCAAAACTAGAAGTTTGGCCCCTTCCAGGTATAAACAGGGTTTTTAAAGATAAAAACATGCTTTCAGAGCTGAGCATTGGTGGTTGATAACCTGTAATGCTAATGCTCTGGGAGGCTGAGACAGGAGGATGGGAAATTTGAGCCTACACTGGGCTGCTTAAGGGGCTGGGAATATAGATAGCTCAGTGGACTTCAGAGGAGAGCTTTACACAGTGAGCACTAGGGGGCAGTAGACGGCTGATAAATAGGCATAGGAATGAAAGCAAATGTTGAAAATCGACAACAAACAGGATTTTTCTCTTTTCTTTCTCACCTC
>NW_022916334.1:0-1033 GCF_012274545.1 Fukomys damarensis
CTGAAGGAGTTAAAAACATCACACTGTAGTGATTCATGCAAACCCATGTTTTTAGCAGCACAACTTACAAATAGCTGAACTATGGAAGCAGCCTAGATGCCTAACAACAGATGCATGGACAAAGAAAATATGATATATAGGGGCAATGGAATATTATTTAGCCATAAAGTGGGTGAATTTGAGGAAATGGATTTGTAGGAAAGCTGATGATCTTGAGAACATAATGTTAAGTAAAATACGCCAGATGCAGAAGGTTAATTGTCACACGGTCTCTCTCATATGAGAAACCCAAGGTATAAATAAAGAGTAAAATAAGGGAGGTATGGTAGGAAACAGAGAGACAGACTTTTGGAGATGGGGAAGGGCATCAGAGAAAGGGGAGAGAGGGTGGTGAAGAGGGAATCAAAAGCGACTGAAAGATACACATATATACCAATTCTCCAAAGCCCGTGTAATCATTACGCATTCTAATAAGTAAACAAACTAAAGTAAGTGTAGAGAAGGGCAGAGCCTGTTGGCTCTGGCTGGACAGGAAAATGAGCCTCTGAAACCCAAGGTACAGGGTACTCCTTCTCCCCCAGCAGCTCCTCAGCCCCAGACCACGCGTCCTCCTCAGAACTGGAGAGCAAACAATGCGTTTCCTGTTTGAAGATAAATAAGAGAGATCTTGCCTTCCTGAGATGCCCCTGACCCTAAGGAGGATGAATTGAAGTTCCGGGCAGATTTGCTTCAAGCAGCCTCATGAGAGCAGGTCATTCCAGAAGCAGGGTGGGACTATGCAACTGCAGAGTCATGGTTAGGCAGAGCACCCCATGCCAGACCTCTCTCTCCTGGGTCTTGGAAGGCATGCGTGGGTCTGAATCTTAGGACTTCTAATCAAGTGGGCATTTATTTGACCAAGAGGTGCAGACACCTGATTGGTAATAAGATGCTGGACTAGACCTGCCATTGTTAGCAGTGGCTTCCCAATGAGGAGGAGGAGGACAGGGAGCGGAGCGGGGAGAGGGAAAAAGGGGAAGAGGGAGGGAAGGGG
>NW_022916335.1:0-210 GCF_012274545.1 Fukomys damarensis
TGAGTCAGTTTTGAAAGGTTTTCCTATTGTGGGAAAGGTGAGCAGGTGTTTTGGAAGCCTATACTGTATTTCTCAGCTCTGTTATTATCAAGGAACAGCAAATGTTGATTATGAATCCTTGTGGAAGGCCTGACATGGCTGAGAGTACACAGATTGCTCTAACAAGAGGAGTTATGGTGATGATAAGCTTGTGATCAATGATTTCTGGTC
>NW_022916336.1:0-291 GCF_012274545.1 Fukomys damarensis
ATCCCGTTACTACTCCACGGGTTGGACTTGCTGTCATTTATGCATTCACCTAGTTCCCTGCTGATAGATTTGAAAGCCATTTCCATTGGCACTGTTAAAACCAGTGCTGCAGCGGTCAGCCATGCTTGTGTATGTTGATGTGTGAGCGCTTGCGAAGCTTCAGGTCAGAGCAAACTTTGGAAGATATGCCCAAATGGTTTCCTAATCTGTACCCTGCTGGCAGTGTTCGAGACGTACTCTTTGACCACGCCTCTCCAACACTTGATGGTTGACTGTCAGCTGTCATTTTCC
>NW_022916337.1:0-1275 GCF_012274545.1 Fukomys damarensis
CTTACAGAGCAGTAGGTACATGAAGTATTGCACTTGAGTTGTGAAAAATAACATAAATTAGTATTTTTAAGTTTATATGTATATATGAAATATAATACTAAACAGATTTTACCAAGACTTCAGAATGAAATCCTAAACATATATCACATTAATTTATATTACACAGATCATATAATTCTCTACTGTGTCTGAAACAGTCTAAAACTTCTTATATGTCAGTATCAATAGGAATCTGCTGTCTTCCTTTGTAGTTAACCAAAGGTGATTGACACCTTACCAATGATTGAAAAGTGCTAAATTATTGAGAAAAAAATTATACAAAGAATCAGTGGTTAATTGATTAAATAAATAATATACAAATGTGTCTAGATATTTAAGTATATACATTTGGTTGTTTCCAGAGGAGACAATGGTTTCAATTATTCAAGAGGTATTTACTAAATGTGAAGTACATTCAAAGCAGTATGGTAGCACCTAGAAATTTTAAAATTAAACAATTGATTTTCAGGATTACAGGAAATTCAGACCAGCACTCTCACAATTCTGTCATTTACATAATCCTTGCTGTAAGCACGAGAGTATGTATTAAATGAAGTTTTCAGCAGGAAGAAGAGACTGAGTTGACCAAGATGATAAAAAAAGTAAAAGCCAGGTGAGGAAAACATGTTCATGGAAGTGAAAATGACTTCTAGAGAGGAAAGAAGATGTTCAAATAGCTGCAGGAAAGAAATGGTTTGATGTATTTGTTGGATAAAAGAAAATATAAATTAGGTTGTCTGGAACACAGTTCACAGGAGATTTTCAAGAAGTGTAACTCAGACATCAGCAAGAACTAGGTCTTCAAAAGGGTACAAAACATATTAATAATTTCAGTGTTTTTTCTATTGGCAATGAAGACCAATTAAGCATCTTTCATTAGAGAGTGATTTAGAGCAATTAAACTTGCACTCTAGTAGTGTGGTAAAGAGAACAGAAATCATACTAGTCTAGAAAGTACTGTTGCTTATTCTGAAATGTGATTCTATCTGATGGTTCTTCAACCAATTACATGACAAACATCTCTCTGAATTATAAAATGGAAATAGCTATTAGGAACTTATAGTTTTCCTGTCACTTTTAATTCTCACAAGAATAAAGCAAAAATAAATAAATAAAACCCACAAGGCACCTTTAAGTCTTATATTTACTCTTGAGCTTTTTGTGATGATCAGTAACAGTTTTTTCATAATCTTTGCTCATTAAAATATTTTGATAATTTTATTTTACCAAAAGCAT
>NW_022916338.1:0-204 GCF_012274545.1 Fukomys damarensis
AAAATAAATAAAAGGCAGTGAGAATAAAAAGCAAGGAAAAAAATCTTTATATAGCATACATGTTATAGTTCCATATGTAGAATATTCAAAGAAATACTCCTTCCTACCACAGAACAAATTAGATTAAAAAATCGGAGTATGTCTCCAAACAAAAAATCAATTAAAATTTGATTATATTTCTGTATATGAGCAGGGAATAGCTGC
>NW_022916339.1:0-536 GCF_012274545.1 Fukomys damarensis
GGCATGCTCTTGCATTATGACCTGTACTTGTCGTCGTATTTTTGGTTGAAGTCTTCATTTCCTATTGAATAATTTTGATACTCTTACTGAAAGTCCCTTAATGTTAAGTATCCCTGTCATTCCCCCTAGATTTTAAAGTCTATTCAGTTGCTAATTTGCTAATGCTATGCAGGTTCCTGTATGTCCATGATTGCAAGTATGTTTTAATAACTGTGGCTGCTTTGCACACTAGTAAGTAGTGTGTCTTTATATTTGCTTCACTTCAAAAGACAATCATGAAAATACACTTTTCTTTGACAGTGTTCATTATAAAAATAGTATGAAAACCATTTCATAGTTTCAATTTTCACTATCTTAAGTGTATATTGACCTTAGTGTTCCTAATAATAGTTTTATTTCCATATCACCCTTTTTAGTTTTCCAATATTAAATCTTCTGATCTGAAAACAATCTAAAACAAAACTGGAGTTTTGTAAGGCACTGTACCTTTGAGTTTCAGATCCATCCAATTTTCTCTAAATGAGGTGATTGAGTAC
>NW_022916340.1:0-253 GCF_012274545.1 Fukomys damarensis
GGTGCCCACACTTCATGTGGTGGATTACACAGGAGTCTCATGCAAGCACAGCCCTCTCAGTACCTGAGGAGGAGCCCAGTCCATCTAAAGAGACAGGAGGTGATACTGTCAGGCCCACCACACAGGGTCTCTTAAGGTGAGCGGGGAGGTCTGCCAGGGAAAGAGGGAGGCCCCTGTCCTGTGTCTTCTGGGGGTCTGAGACTTTTGTAGAATGTGTGCAGAGAAACTATCCTTGCTGTATCTTTGGGCAGAG
>NW_022916341.1:0-239 GCF_012274545.1 Fukomys damarensis
AAAGGAGGTGAAATAAGAATCTGTCCTTTTGTTGGGCTTATGGCACAATGAAAAGTACAATGAATAGTCACTATAAATTTTGGCATGGTAAGTAAAATTGTCATATTTTTCATTTGAAAAGTTAGGTTTATTTTTGAAAAGGAAGGAAAGGAAATTGGGCTGAAAACCTTGTTTACAATATGCCTTCCAAGGCCACCCACCCAATAAGCTAGCCTCACTGACTAATTAGGTCCACTCAC
>NW_022916342.1:0-2726 GCF_012274545.1 Fukomys damarensis
TGTCATTCATGGATTAGAAACTCAGGAATATTTCACTGGAAATGCATCACTGAAGCGTGTGTGTTAGAGATGCTATGACAACATATCCCAGATGACGCTCTTCCTCAATGTCAAAGTTGAAAAGAGAACGCCAGTGTCTTCACTGTTAACACCATGTATTCTGCACACACTAGTGATGGCTGAGTGTCACATGAGGGATCCGCATATCACACCACGGCTCTCAGGGCGTACGCCATCACCAGTAGGTAACTAACCCTAAGATTTCAAGCATTAATAAATCCATCTGCCATATATTAGGTACTTTTCATGAGTAAGATTTATCTATTCATATCTGGCCTAATCTTCCTGGTAAACTCCTGTGATGGTTACTATTATTCCTAGTTTAGGTATAAGGACAGTGGAGGTTGGTACCTTTCCCTCTGGCCATGATACGGTTATCTACAGAACAAACACATAATTCCAAAACTGAACAAAAAGAAATCTCGTCTCCTTAACATCTAAGCTATGCTCCTCAGTAGGACTCAGTTTTGAGATAAACAGAAGTGGCCCTTCTATAAGGCTCTTTCCAACCTCAGCAATCAATATTGGATTGCAATTTTATGTCTTAAAAAGCCATCATTAACTAACTCTAAATAGAAAACATTGGAAATTGAGTTTTTAAAAGGTTTCCTTCCTGTGTCTTCCCACACACTGCTGTGACTGGCCTCCAGGCTTTGCATGTAATTTTTGAGATCTCCTGGGGTCAGAGAGAGCCTTTGAGCTTCCAGCCAGATAACAGAGGCTTGCCACAGAAGGAGCCCTGATCATGTTCCATTAACATTTTTGCTTATTTTTAATTGAAAGAATGGTGTACCTATGATTTCCTTTCATATTGTACAAGTGTCATGCTCACATTGATCTTTTGCCAAAGACCGGAAATGTGTCCCTTTCACAAATGTTCTCCTTATTATTTCAGAGAGACAGCCAGCTGTCCTTGTCTGGAAGTACACTGTGCTTGCAGGTGCTCTGTGCCTTTTTTCTGTTCTTTCCCTGTGAACATGCTGCTCAGCTCGTTAGCACTGAACCGCACACCTAGAAGGATAGGGAGGAGAGCACATGTTCCCTTGCCCTTTCCAAAGAGGCTGAGAGAACAAATAAGCCAAGCAAAACAAGGACCCGAAAGCCTCTGCTGTTTCTGTGCCTTCAGACTCATCCTCATCTGTCTCCATTTTGGAAATCACTACCTGAACATTTAGCTTCATCTTCTGCTGCTTGTAGCTTCTATTAGCAAATCAGAATGTCACACTAGACAATAGAGTTAGTTAGATCTATGATAGAATATTTAGATTCTTCCCTTGGATTCCTACTTTTAAATTCCTCAACAGAGGAAATGCATTCTGAATATTCTGTTATTAAAAATGTTAATATTTTTACTGACATTATTGGTCAAATTCTAACATTATTGAAGCTGTGGTCTAAATCCCTGCCAGCCCGGAATATGTTATTAGATGCATTCACTTTTCCATGTTTTCACATTAAGTGTTTGGCTTTGTCTTTAATGAAACATTTAATTAAAATATATTCTGAATTGTATGCATTTTAGCCTTCAACTGAATCCTGGATCTACTATTTCTGCTGCTCTAATTACTTATAATTACTTTTTTGTTTAACTTAGTTCCAGGTAAAGATCAAGTATCAACGTTTTCAGTACATTGTAGAAATGAGGGTTTTGCAATAATTTGGGAAAAGTGGTAGAGGGACAGAGCCATAGCGCATGGCTCACTGGCAAGCCTGGGGCTGCTGGGGACACCTTCAGCCCTGCAGGAACCGTGGTGCTTAGGGCAGCAGACAGGCCAGCTGCTTCCTTTGTGTCTCTCTCAATTGCCACAGTTCTTTGATAACCCAGGATTACTCTGTACCCCTTAGTGACTGTGATTGCTACATAGACTCAGGAAATGCAAAATTCAGTAATGCAAACTGAAAACTCAAGTTGACAAGAAACTACTGCAGCACTGATAAGTGATTGCTAATTAAAATCAGCACAGAGGGTTTCTTACAGCAGAGTTTCATCAAAGAGAGAAGTCCATGGTTCAAATAGCCAAGTCTTAAAGTTGATATTTTATAAAACATACCAGTGCATATAAAGATTCCAACATTAGTGTATTTAGGCCAATGCAAGAATAGATCTTTTCATTAACTATGTATTATTTTATTATAACCATTATTTATAATTTTGTTTAAAACACAATGTAGTAAAATTATTAAATTGTAATTAATTACCTTTTTTGTTTTGTTCTCATTTATTTTACATTCTTTTTATTTTATAGGTACATTGAACTCATAAAATTAGGGAATTTATGCCATTCATTGTACAGATTTAAGTGAATATGGGATCAAATACCAGCAAAGAGACCATATCATTAAAACTTGAGAATAAGTACTGTATGCTTTAAGAATGATATTTGGTAGAAAATGTCAATATATTGGAATCACAGAATTGGAAGAAACAGTAAATATTATCTAGTCTAAATTCCCCATGTTTAGGTAAAATGTGGACTCAGGCAGTTGAAACCATTGTCCAAGATTATGTAGCAAGTTCAGGCACTCAAGTAACACATATTTCTGTGCCCATGATCTGAGTTGCTAAGGTTACAATGCACACATGCTTAATGGTACTGTCCTAGCAGAACCCTCTCCCCCTTCTGTGGTCAAGTCTGGCCTGTTAAATTCACCATGGTGCTTTTTTT
>NW_022916343.1:0-311 GCF_012274545.1 Fukomys damarensis
GTCAGAGAAAAGAAACAAATCACATACAAAGGAAAGCCCATCAGAATCACAGCAGACTTCTCAGTATAAACCCACAAGACAAGAAGAGCATGGAGTGACATATTTCAAGCCCTAAAAGGAAACGACCTCCAACTCAGATTGATGTACCCTGCAAAATTATCTTTCAAAACTGATGGAGAAATAAGATACTTTCAGGACAAAGAGTTCCTTAGGAACTTCATGAACACTAAACCAGCACTCCAAAAAATTTTAAAGAATATCCTAAGAAAAGACAATATGGATCACAACTCCAGGAAGCCCAGCAGAATGAA
>NW_022916344.1:0-327 GCF_012274545.1 Fukomys damarensis
TGAGGGGCACATTCTTCAAGGGTATTTTGAGACCCTACCCCTTCTTCTCCCTCTGAATCTCCCCCCCACTCCCCTTCCTGGCTGCCATGAGGTGAGCAGCCTCCTCTGCCACTTGTTCCTGCCATGATACACTGCCTCATCACAGCCCCAAAGCAACAGGGCCAACTGACCACAGGCCGAAACCTCTGAAACCGTGAGCCAAAAATACACCTTTTCCCTTATGAAATTGATTCAAATATTTTGACATAGCTGTAGAAAACTGATTCATGCAGAGTTGTAGCTGGGAAGTGAAATAATCAAAATTGAATCTATGAAAAGGGATGGGGT
>NW_022916345.1:0-227 GCF_012274545.1 Fukomys damarensis
TTGAAAGTTTGCACAGCAGGATGAATGACTGTGTAGATAGAAAGTCAGATAAAGATAATAGGATTGCAGTCAATGACCATAACAACAGAGCTCTCTTACTATTCCACCATAAAGAATGAGAAATCAAGAGCCAGGGATTTAGCACAGCAAATCAGATGTTAGCTTTCAAAGTGCAAGTACCTGAGTTCAATCACCAGTATCCCCAACAAAAAACAACAACAACCAAA
>NW_022916346.1:0-237 GCF_012274545.1 Fukomys damarensis
TCGGGTCTACTGTAGCGTAGGGTGGTGGTGACCACAGCCAATAACGCCTGGTATATTTTCACACGTGTGTCCATTTCATATGTGTCCTTGTCGTTTTAGTACAAAGCAATGAGAGCAGCTCCGTGGACGTGGACATCCTACCCATTGCAGACCATCCACATGGGAGGAAGCCATGGTGAGTCACCTTGCAGCCCCATCTAGGGAGCTAGAGGAAAGGGGTGTAAAGGACACCTGTGT
>NW_022916347.1:0-218 GCF_012274545.1 Fukomys damarensis
CAGACCAGAACTTGTTTGGGGACCATGATAAAGATAGGGTGGGGATCCAGATGGGATTCTGGAGCAGCAAAGGGCCATTAGTGGACAAGCAAATTAAATCCAAATGAATTCTTTAATGTAGTAATATTGTATAAATATCAGTTTCCTACTTTGGATTTTTTTCTTTGGTCATAGGTACAGTTAGAAGCCAGATGAAGGGTTTTCAGGAAGTTTACACT
>NW_022916348.1:0-280 GCF_012274545.1 Fukomys damarensis
CGCCGTGGCCGTCTAGGACAGCGAAGCAGGCGCAGCCCGGGGGAAGCCCGGCGCAGTGCGGGTCCCTCCTCTTCCTCCTGTTCTTCCTCGCCAGCGGCCAGAGGAGATTCTCCAGCAGCCGCTACGGGGCCGTCATCCTCCCGCCCGCGGATCCAGGAGGCTCCACCCTCTGCACCTGCCTCCCGCACCCCCGCTAATCCCCGAGCTCTCAAAGTCTAAACCAACTAAATCCGCTGGTCCCTGGACCCACACATAGCTTGGGTCACTCCTGGGTCTCCCT
>NW_022916349.1:0-302 GCF_012274545.1 Fukomys damarensis
CCTGAACAATGACGATAGAATTGTAATGTTACAGTTTTGCTACTTACTAGGTTTTTGCTGTGTCCCAGGTATTATCCATGCCTTTTAGTTTTCAGAGTAATCCTAGAATGTAGATTTATCTGCACTTTACAAATCAAGATACTGAGACACAGAGAGGCTTTATGTCCCAAACCAACTAAATATTACATGTGGGATTCAATTCCATGTCCTGCTCCAAAGCTAGTACCTTTTCCAACACTGCCTGCCCACAGGCCCTGCTGAAATGTCTATGATATGGTCCATTTGCTCTTGCTTTTTTTTTT
>NW_022916350.1:0-732 GCF_012274545.1 Fukomys damarensis
CAAAATTCTGGACCAGATCCATGTCCCTCTCTTTTCTGTGGCTGGAGGCCAAACTAGATGATGAGTAAATTCATTGTTGACTGACCACTCTCCGTCTCTTTCTCTCACAGTCAGAACATGACAGTATACTGGTAGCTTTTAACCGATATTATTTTTCACTGGTAGTGTCAGATCTTTCCAAATCTGTCCTGTGCCAAACTGGAAATGCCAACTATGGTGCATTCAGTTTACCACTTAAGTGGTAACATTTTAGGGCCTTGATTTTGAAGTTTTGCCTTTGTATAAAATCACTTAGGGAAACATCAAGAAGACAACTGTGATTGGCTAAAGTCTTCAGCGTAATAAAGGAGTGAGGCCACTCTATAAACAACTGGAGAAACTGAGAAAAGAACAGAGCTTATAGTCAAAGGCTTCTTCCCATTTTGGAAAATAGTATCTGTGTAGGGAGCATTGACATTGAAAGGAAGCACAGTCCTTGTAGATTTCAGTGTACATAGTGTGCCATATTCTGATAACACAGACTTTTTAGAAACAGCTATAAAAAAATCAAAACCAGGATTTTTTTGTAACAGTGCAAAGAAGTTTTACATGCTATGTCCATCACTTACTACTTGCAGTCAGAGAAGTGACTCTGAAATGGGCCCGTTTTCTCCTCATCTCTCTCGGTGCCTCTGAGTCTTAAAAGCCATATCTGCTTCTCCTGTTACTTTTTTTTTTTTTTTTTTTTTTTTT
>NW_022916351.1:0-382 GCF_012274545.1 Fukomys damarensis
TACCTGCCCCCATACTCTTATGTTGGGACCAGCAGAAAGTTTTGAAATCAGAAAATTAAGTCAAAATGGAAATAAAGCTTTTGTACATAAGAAGGGGAAGGGGCTTGAGGGGGTAATAGGATAAAATAAAAAAATTTTAATTAAAAGAAAAAGAAAATTAAGTCAGTACAAAAATCATGATCCACAGATATCTAAGTAAATTCCATGAATCCAAAAAATAAAACATTATCAAATGCTCTTCCTAGACATGTTATACTAGCCCAGAGACTCACAGAAAATCAGCTCTGCATTCTATACTTACCCTTCCTTCAGCATCAATCAATATTTCCGACATCTTAAAAGTGACTTTTGGATTTGCTGTGCCTTTAGAAAAAGATGTAAA
>NW_022916352.1:0-215 GCF_012274545.1 Fukomys damarensis
TACACAGAGAGGCTGGAGAAGGAAGTAGTTTTAGGCTGTATAGCCTGCTTTGGGAGAGAAGGGGTTCCAGTTTCTATGGCCCACCATGGGGAAGAGGACTTTTGGTTCTTACAACTTGCTTGGCGGAGGAGGCAGGGCAGGAGATAGGGACGTGATAAACAGCTGGGTTGTTTACAAACTAATGCTCAGTCAGAGGACTGGGCCCTGGAGAGAGA
>NW_022916353.1:0-4202 GCF_012274545.1 Fukomys damarensis
TTTTTTTTATCATAGAACTTATTATAGAACTCTTAAGGAGGAAAGAATGTTTATATTGAATTCACATTTTCAGTTGCATTATTTCTAGTGTAATAGCATTGGAAGGATATTTAGGTTTTAAATATGTTCAATAATTTAGATATTTTGAAGATGCGTGAAAATCTGTTAGGAAATTATAATGTTTTGAAAAAGTATCATCACTGTAGCAAGCATTTGCTTGGCATATTTTGGCTGCTATTAATAGACACACACCTAAATACTGTTTACATATACTTAATGAAATTTGAGGTAAAGTCCACACTTTATGAAATGTTCAATATTAAGGGGGCAGTGTGGGCAGAATAAAAATACAATACAAGTCTTTCTAGTCTCAGCTATCATAGTTTTATACTTAAATATTTTTATTACATATCTCAAGAAACAAATGAAAATAAATGAATCTGTATCTACTACCCATAATATGTCATTTGTGGGTGTGTCTTTGGTGTAATGTATTAATTAAACTACAGGAACACTGGAAACCTACCAAAAATTAAGAAGAAAAAAGTGTATATTCAGAATTTTAATATTCATTTAATAATGGCAAGATAAATATTTACCTTTGCATGTGGGGACTTTAGGGGACCATCCAAAGTGATAACACTGCACTGAATCCGGTCCAACTCTTGTCAGTCCAGATCGGCAGGAGAATTTCAGCAAGTCCCCAACTTTATATTTTTCTTTTGTGGGAACAGCAACTACAAACTTTTCTATTTTTGGAATTGTGCATTCTTTTTCTTTAAAAAAAGTAAAAAATTTATGAGAATACAAGATTAATCATTGCCAAAGTGAAGATTATATTTTTCATATAAAAATGAGGTAGAGGCTTGGAGATACACAGGGAGCATCAGATAAAGTCTCTTTCTTGAAAACGTGGTACATATTATGTTTTATACAGTCTGTAAATTCATATGGGCTTCTCTAAAAAATATTATGGTATTTAACTAAAATATATCTGTCCTGAAAATTCATTTGTGAAGTCAACTTGTTTGCACTGGATCTCGTTTACTTCTGATATTTGTAGAACTCACTGTTACATTTTTAATGCTCTCAAAACAGGGTATTCCCTCATATTTAAAAATACTAATGCTGCACAATTTTTAAATTACACTCATAAACACAAATTGGTATATTTCTTTAATATAATTTAGGGTGCATAACACATAAAAACTTTTCTAATGCAATTGAAGTTAGAAGAGTGTTAAAAAATTACAAAATTCCTGCATACACATAAATTATCCAACTGAATCAGGAAGACTTAAAAATTCTGAATAATCCATTAACAGGCAATGAAATTGAAGCAGTGACGACGATGATGATGATGATGATAAAACCCCCACTAAGAAAAGCCCAGGACCAAATGGATTCACAGCTGAATTGCAAAAGAAATTCAGGAAAGACTTAACATCAGACTCCTTAAAATCTTTAAAAAATGGAGAGGAAAAGAGGACCAGAAGAGGACTATAGTAAATTCCTGACTTACAATGAACAAATTTCACTCCAGAAGAATGTTCGTAATATGTAAGTTCGAAAAAATGAGTCTTTAACACCTTTGACACAAATATACAATATAAAGCATTAAAAAATCAAACACACACCCAATTACAGGAAGTTTGTACTGTACTAATGCACACTATTTATTGCACTATACAGTAAGAATGCAGCAGCACAATTGTGACAACCTGGCAGACACATGAGCTACTTCTGTAACTTATTCACATCCATGAGTGTTCACAGCATCAGGTCTTGTTTGTGTCTGTAAAATTTCACAATCTGGATATTTATAAGTCAGGAACTTATGATACAAGCCAATCTCTCTAATGAACACAAATGCCAAAGTTTTCAACAAGATACTGGTGAATAGAATGCAACAAATCACCAGAAAGATTATACACCATGCTCAAGTAGACTCCATGCCAATAATACACCAATCAATAAATGTAATTCATCACATAAACAGGAGCAAGGAAAAAAATCAACTTGATCATCTCAATAGATACAGAAAAAGCCTTCAACAAAATCCAATGTCCATTCATGATAAAATCTCTGATGAAAATAGGTATAGAATGACCTTATCTCAATCCACTAAAAAGTCCTTTATGAATAACTCACTTCCAACATCGTATTAAATAGGGAAATACTAAAAACTTTCCCTCTCATATCAGGAACAAGATAAGGATGCCCACTATCTCCACTTCAGTTCAACACAGACCTTGAAATATTAGCAAGAGCAATTGGGTGAGAGAAAGAAATCAAAGAGATGATTATAGGAAAGAAAGTAATCAAATCATTATTATTTACAGATTACATGATCCTTTACATAGAAGATCCTAAAAATACCGCCAAAGGATTCTATAATTAGTAAGAAAATTCAACAGTGTAGCAGGATAAAATATTACCACATAAAAATCTATCTAGCTTCTGTATGGCAGTAATGAACTCACTGAAGAAATTAAGAAAGCAATACTATTTTCAATAACATCAAGAAAAATTAAATACTTAGAAACTAACCTTACTAAAAAGGCAAAAGACCTCTATAGAAGGACATCAAAGAGAATACTACTCAACGGAAATATGTCCCTTAATCCTGGACATGCAGATCCAATATTAGCAAAATGGCTAGACTTCAAAACTGATGTACAGATTTAGTACAATGGCGACCAAAATACTAGTAAAATTCCTCACAAAAGTGAAGGAAAAAATCCTAGAACCCATATGGAACCAAAAGAGACCCAGAATAGCAAAAGCAATCCTGGAGTACAAGAGCACAGCAGGAGGCATCACAATCCTGGACTTCAAAGTATACTACAAAGCAACAGTGATAAAAAAGCATGGCGTTCACACCAAAACAGATGTGATGATCAGTGGAACGGAATAGAGGATGCAGAAGAAACCGAAGCACATTCAACTATTTGATCTTTGGCAAAGAGGCAAAAAACAGACTGGAGGAAAAATGGACTCTTTAATAAATGATGTCAATAGTACTGGCCACATGCAAAGATAGCATCTGGATCTGTATTTCTCACCATGTACTAAAATAAAGATGGATCAAAGATCTATGTGTTAAAACAGACACTCTCTGCTGAAAGATAAAATAGGTAAAACTTTGAAGTCATGGGCATAGGAGTCACCAGGACTTTCTGAACAGAATTCTAATTGTACAAGAAATAATGGCCAGAGTCAACAACAAATGGGACTATACCAAATGAAAAAGATTCTACATAGCAAAAGAAACAACACACATAGTAAAGATAACCCTACAAAATGGGAAAAATGTTCTTCAGCTACACTTCAAACTGAAGATTAATATCCAAGATCTATAAAAAATTTCAAAAAAATTGAATCCCCCCAATAAAAGACTCAAGCAAAAGATGGACAATTGAAAAGAAAAGACACTTCTTAGAAGAAGAAATATAAACAATGAATAAATGCAAGATAAATATTCGACATAACTGCCTATTGGAGAAATGCAAATTAAGATGAAACTGAGATTTCATCTTATCCCAAAAGAATGGCTATTATAAAAATAATCAAATAATAACAAATGCCAATGAGGTTGCAGTGAAAAGGGATTCTCCTACTTTGCTGATGGGGATGTAAACTAATGCCAACCATTATAGAAATCAGTATGGAGAGTCCTCAAATAAATAAAAATAGAAATTACATTTGACCCAGGTATTCCTCTTCTATTCTCTTCCCAAAGGAGTTAACATCATCATATTACAGCGATACATGCATACCAATGTTTATAGCAGCACAATTCATAATAGCTAAATCTTGGAAGCAGCTTACATGTCCAAAACAGATGAATGAATGAAGAAAATGTGATATCTATAGATAATGGAATACTGTTTGGCTATAAAGAAGGATAAATTAGAGTCATTTGTAGGTAAATGTATGCAACTTGAACACATAATATAAAGTGAAATAAATCATACACATAAGCTTAAATACCATATAGTTACTCTCCTATGAAAGAATATAAATGAAGTATAGAGCAAATGACTGACAGATGGAAGAAAATGGGAATATAGATCTTTTGCAAATGGGAAGGTAGCAAGAGTTGGAGGTTGAGGAGACGGGCCAGGGGAGGGGGTAGGGAAAGCAGCCTGGAAAGAATTGGGATGTGTTATGTACATGTACCAACTACCCGTGATGAATGT
>NW_022916354.1:0-770 GCF_012274545.1 Fukomys damarensis
AAGAGACAGGCCATGTGAGCGGCAACTAGCAAGGCCATAGGGTAAGGGATGTCCATGCCCTTTGGAGTTCACATCTCATTGTCTTGGGAGCTGGATATTGACCTGCAAAATTTAATGTGTACCTTGCTAGGTTTCAGTCTTGCTTTGGTTCAATTTCTTTCTATCCCATTATTTTTCCTTTTTGAAATGGAAATGTTTACTTTCTGGTATTGTATGTTGAAGTATTTAACGTTCTTTTTCGGTTTTACTGGAGCTCATGGCTGAAAGACTGCCTTGAGTCTCAGTGGACACTTTGGATTTAGGCTCTTTCCAGCAATGCTGGAACTGTGAAGACTTTGGCAACTCTTAAGATGTACTAATTGCATTTTGCATAATAAAATGGACATGAGCCTTTTGGGGGTCTGGGATAGAAGAATGTGGTTTATATTTAAAATTCCCACCATGATCGAATGTGTTCAGAGATGAGGCCTGGTTGGAGGTGGGTCACTGGTTATGTGACCTGGAAGGATGAATGTTTTCTTGTCCCTGGATCCTTCCTTCTCTCTCTGCTTCATGGCTGCCATGGGGTGAGAAGCTTTCCTGTGCTTACACTTTTATCATGTGTTGTGATGTGGTTTAATGATGATAGGAGAGAGCTCCAAAAGTGGAGGCCCTAGGGATCCTAAGTTCTTGAACTAACTGTACAGTGAATTTACATTTGATGTTGTAGGGAATTCACTTGTAATCATTTATAAGAAAGTTGGGGGGGTGCATGGGAAGTGAAGAAGAGT
>NW_022916355.1:0-266 GCF_012274545.1 Fukomys damarensis
ACACTACCTCAGTCCAAATTTTAAACAACTGAATAAAGAGGTCATACAAATAAACAGAAACAATTTTCACCAACTACTGATTATAATGTTTATAATCTTTTTGAGAGCCAAAAGGATAACCATCAAAAGACTGGTGCACGTGGGTACATGTTGTGTAAAGTATTTGAGTCTAGAACCACCTTTTCCAGAATTAAGGCATCATAATAGGTAAAAGAAATTATCTTACTGGCCAAAGACTTCACATATGAATTTAAAAATTTTATTTT
>NW_022916356.1:0-247 GCF_012274545.1 Fukomys damarensis
TATTTTAATGTTTTTAACTCATCATGGTAAATAGAGGGAGTTCAAGTACTTCTTAATATTTCTATCTAATACTCATGAATACACCTTGATTTTTTAAAATGAAATTTAATTCAAGGATTTTAATTTTGCCCATCAACAGTGGTGCTCTAAACACATGATTTCTTGTGCTGCTATATCAGAATCATGATAGGCCACATATTTAGGAAGAGAATTTCTAAGTAATTCTTAGATAATTTAATCTCTAGAT
>NW_022916357.1:0-212 GCF_012274545.1 Fukomys damarensis
CTAGGTTCTCTCTGTCAGGGGAAGGTACAGTGGTCAACATGCACGGGAAGGCACTACGCTCCTGTGAGTTCTAAGTGCAGTGTAAAATCTGCACACACCCATGCGGAATTTTAAACAATTGAAGGAAACACAACACTTTCTTTTGGCTTCAAAGCAATCACCTCTTTTCTTTCTGGACAGAATCGACCTGCTGGCTTCCTCCTCCCATGTTC
>NW_022916358.1:0-208 GCF_012274545.1 Fukomys damarensis
CTGACTCTAAGGAAAATTAAAAGTGAACTGCAAGCTGGACCTGGTGGAATTTACCTGTAATCCCTGTAAGCCTGGGAGGCTGAGGCAGGAGGACTGCCAAGATCCCCTGTACAAAAGCCGAAAACCCAAGACACCAATGAATAACTAAGTAAATAAATTAAAATTAAAAGTTAAATGTAAAGTGTCCGATGGATCCTGAGCAAAAAAA
>NW_022916359.1:0-233 GCF_012274545.1 Fukomys damarensis
CTACCAGTATTCAGTTTAAACTTTGTGCTATTGTTGATGCTCCCTTTACCACTTTAGCCAAGGAGACAGAGTTATTGCTACTGAACCAGTCTGTGAGGGGGATTTCTTCTTCCTGCGCTCAGTGTGATTTGTGTATGTGACTGTATGGTATAAGAGGTTGAGCCAAGGTTGCTGTCACAGGTTCCTGAGACCTGGTTTTGAGTTGCGGGAGCTGCTAAGACTGGCAGTGGCGG
>NW_022916360.1:0-399 GCF_012274545.1 Fukomys damarensis
CTTTGTTAATATAATGTATTACATGTATTGACTTTCATATGTTGAACCACCCTTGCATCTCTGAAATAAATCCGACTTGGTCAGGATGTCTGATCCTCTTCATAATCCTCTGTATTCTGTTTGCTAGTATCTTATTAAGGATTTTTGCATCTGTATTCATTAGGGAGATTGGCCTGTAGTTCTCTTTTTTAGTTGCATCTTTCCCTGGTTTGGGAATCAAAGTGATACTTGCTTCCAGGAATGAATTTGGAAGTATAGCTTCCCTTTCAATTTCATTGATAAGTTTGAAGAGTAATGACAGTAGTTTTTCTCTAAATGTCTTATAAAATTCAGCAATGAATCCATCAGGGTCTGGGCTTTTCTTTGTTGGTAAATTTTTAATTACATTTTCAATTTCAC
>NW_022916361.1:0-564 GCF_012274545.1 Fukomys damarensis
ATTCAAATTGAATCCTAATTCAAATTGAATTAGGACATTATAACAAAACATGACATTCACTTTCCTTTTTCCTTAGGTGTTATGGTTGTGCATTAAAACTGATGTCCACTTCCAATACGTGGTGTGATCTTGGAATTAATTATTATCGCCAAGCACAACATTTAGGAGAAACAGGCAGCAGCGCAAGTGATCTTAAAGAGCTACTAGAGAAATCTTTGCATGTATGATTTTGAGAAAGCTTTTATAAACTTAAATTAAAAAACGCACTTTTTTAGAAAGATTTTTTTAAAAATAAATTTTAGTGTTTTCATATAAACTCATATTTATCCTGAAATAAATGCTGATATTCCAAGAAATAAAAATGACTCATTTAATTTTCTTTCAGTGTCTGAAAAAGGCAGTGAGACTTGACAGTCGTAATCACTTATACTGGAATGCTCTTGGTGTGGTTGCATGTTACAGTGGTGGGTACTGAGTAGTGCGTACTTCAGTATTTTTAGAAGATTATTGTTTTCAGGTAGCAAGGTACAATCACTTCAAATTCTGTGTTACAGGTATTGGAAA
>NW_022916362.1:0-223 GCF_012274545.1 Fukomys damarensis
TCGTATTTGTCTAAGAATTTATCTGATTTTTCTGGTTGATCTCATTTGTTGGCGTATAATTATTCATAGTAGTTGTTTGTGGTCCTTTGAATTTCTGTGGTATTAATTATAATTATAAATTATCATAAGGATTTATTTTACTTAATTGGGCCTCTCCCACGATGTCTTCAGCTGATGTAATCTTGCCCTGGAGCATCAGAGCATCATGGGACCCTTGAGGCCT
>NW_022916363.1:0-358 GCF_012274545.1 Fukomys damarensis
AGCACCAGCTTGAATAGAATTTCAGCAGGACAGTAGCCTGGATAGCCTATGTGGGTTTAAATTAAACGTCCTCTGCCAGCAGAGAATCATTCTGCTGTTCTGGCAGCTTCTTTACTGCAACCATTTATGTAGAAAATACCCAATTATTCAAGAAATGTTGTTGGTGATGCTATTCATATTAATTAGACAAGAACTATATGAGAATGTTAAAATATCTTATTTTCAGATAAGAATTAAAGACTTTTGCATAATAGCCAGGCTCTTTAAACATTTCCTTTAAACATTTAAATTTCCACTGACCATATTAACTTTAAATTGCAGTAAAATATATGATACTTCTACTTTGCTGCCCTTTTTT
>NW_022916364.1:0-430 GCF_012274545.1 Fukomys damarensis
TCAAATATAAAGCCCTCAAGCCCAGCATGAGCTACTTAGCAAGACCCTGCATCAAAAGTTAAAATTTTTTTTAAAACTTTAAGAATTTAAAAGACTACACTGAAAGTGTAGCTCAGTGCAAAGGCCCTGGGTCCATTTTCCAGTATCAAACACGCACAAGAGAGCTGTGTGTCAATATCGATGAGAAGCTCACAACACACATATTCAATGATGACAAGATGAAGGCTTCTCCTCCAAGATAAAGGAAGAACAAGAATGTCCATTCTCACCACTTCTATTCAATATTAGTCATAGAAGTGCTAGCCAGAGTCATTAGGACAGAAAGAAGAAAAAAGAGAAGCAGATAAAACCTGGAATTCAAAAAATGTTAATTTTCTTGGTTCTCTTTTCCCCCATACCCCTGCCCTTACTTCACCACCTCCACCCTTCC
>NW_022916365.1:0-297 GCF_012274545.1 Fukomys damarensis
GTCCTTTTCTGTTTCCTGACTTCAAAGAGGATTTCGGATTATCTCTAGTTGTCTCCTATGAGGTCCTCACGTGGGCCTAGGTAGTCACCTCTCAGACTTATAAATCGTTTCATCACACGAGTGGCAGTGAAAATGATGTTATCATAGCCCCATATGTGTTTCCATAACAACATAGGAAAAGCGCGTTTTGTAAGAAAAGAGAAGGAGAGGGAGACTTTATTGAGCTAAGGATCCGAGTGGGGCCTTTGGCCTGAAGAGGCAGAAGAGCAGCTCCCTTAGAGCGAGCAGTTTGGAAGG
>NW_022916366.1:0-219 GCF_012274545.1 Fukomys damarensis
GGCTGAGCTCCTGTGTCAAACCAGATCCTCTTACTCAGAGGCTGAGCAAGGGAGCTGGCCCCTTATGACAGGTCACAGGGAGGAGGCCGCTTGCCTCCTGATTAGTGTGGGACGCACCTTGGAGCCAGGAGTCCTGGGTGGGATTCAAGGTGGCCTAGCCCCTTGCAGCCTTGGACACCTGGCTTCTTCTCCTCTGTGCCTCTCTTTTCGAAGACAAGG
>NW_022916367.1:0-256 GCF_012274545.1 Fukomys damarensis
AGAAAATCTACAATCTGAAGATATTATAGAGAACTAATGAATCCAGCAAAGTAGAATACAAATGCAGCGTCCTGAATCCAATCCCCAGTATTGAAAAAAAAAAAAAGTCAATACTACCTACCTAACAGAGTACACAGACTCAATCCAACTCCATCAAAATCAGTAACACTTTCCAACAACAGAAAAACTCATCCTAAAATCATATAAAATCTTAAACCAAAATAATACTGAAAAAGAATAAATCTTAAAAGACTCA
>NW_022916368.1:0-796 GCF_012274545.1 Fukomys damarensis
AGAGTAAGCACAAGAGTTCCGATTGAAGATAAGGCAAGGATACAGGATGTTGGTGAATGTTGGCGAATACAGGCATTTAGAAGTTCAAACATGGAAAAAGGTGACATTCACTTATAACCAGGGCTGCACTTCCCATACCGTTATCACTTTTGTTCTCATTTTGTAAATTGTAAAGTAAGCTTAGCAAGTTTTCAGTGACTTTCTCAAGCAATTAAAAATGCCTCCCTCAACATTCCTTGCTCCTTCCATTCAACCGCGGTATATTTCCTATTTCCATCTTCATTATCTGCTACAGTGGCTGACACCCTCACAAAATGATTGAATTGATTAATTCAAATTTTGAACATTTATTTTAGGTTCTGTTTTAGGTATTGGGAATACAATAGTGAGCTCAGCAGAAGTCCTTATCCTCGTGGAGAAGGGAGGAAGGAAAAGGAACGAAGGAACGAAGGAACACTGATGAAACTGAGTACATAGAGTATTCAAACAAATAAAACAATCAAAATAAGAACAATGGAAAAAAATCAAGGGGACAGTGAACAATAGGTACACTACCTAGATAAGATGATGAAATATCTGTAGAAGAGTACTCCAGGGAAAGAGAATGCCAAGTCTGAGTTTGTTATGGACACAAAGCTAGCGTGGGGGCCAATAAGATGAGTGAAATGAATGTGAAAGTGATAGAAAATACTAAGGTCTGAGGACAACTGAGGGACACACTGTGCAGGACTTATGTAGAAAGGACAATGTCTTTTACTTACATAGCATAAGAAACTATTTTAAACAGTCTTGCATT
>NW_022916369.1:0-1068 GCF_012274545.1 Fukomys damarensis
GACAGGTCTTGGTTCTCCTTTTTTTCCCATACCCCTGCCCTCCCTTCACCCTTCCTCCCCTCCCCCTTTCCAAACACTTCATTTCCATTTTTTCATTTTCTCATATTTTTTCTTTTCCCTTCTTAGCTTTCCCCTACCCTTCCCACTTTCCATAAGTAACTCTTTTCATTACTGTTCATCTTCTTTGACTGTAGTGATGTGCCTTTAAGGGTATGGGTCTAGTGAACATATTCAATCTCTATATTGACTAGTTAGTTTCACTTGATTTTATGACCATTGTTTGTAGGAAAAATGTCTTACCAGCAAGTACTCTTAACTATGAGGGACCTTAGATGACAGGCTACAAATAGTCAATGAAAAAGAATTATCACTGTTATAGAGAGCTTCTAGCATTAGGATGTGAAGAAAGAAAATGGTCTATAGTGATAAAATAGTATCCAGAAAAAAAGGGGAAAACTACAAGAAATTAAAAAGTTTTACTCCATGCTTTTATATATTAAAGAGCTTTAATATTGCAAGGGCCTGAAGTTCTATGAACTCTATTTGTTCTTGAATAATGGACTAGGTTTCTGTGTCACGAAACTCCTGGGGGATCCAAAGAGGACATAATTAACCTGGAAGTAGAAGCAGTTAGCTATCCATAGTTACCTAAATACATCATTTTAATATAGTTTTCTTTATGTCCAGTCAGCTTAAATTGTGTTTATTGGATTTAATAATCAAACTGGAAATTTGACTTGTTCTCCTTTTCCTTCTGCCAGCCCCCACAGGCCTAGTGTGGATAAACGGTGGGGCTTCCCTCTAATACAGCCTGCAGAGACCCTCACCTCCTCATCTTCATGCCTTTGTGTAATCCTCTCTCCTGAGTATAGGTGGAACTTGTGATTTGCTTCTCAATAATAGGATATAGCAAAGATGATGGGAAGCCACATACGATTGTAACTTCTGTTTTGCCAGCAGGCTCTCTCTGGCTGGTCTTAAATGATACAAGCCGCCATGCTGTGCACCATCATACGGAGAGGCTCATGTAGCAAAACCAAATACAGCCTCTGGCTGAGAACCAACAAA
>NW_022916370.1:0-249 GCF_012274545.1 Fukomys damarensis
AGAGCTAAACTACAGGAAATTTCAAGAGAGAATGACAGTAGTAGGAGTGTTTGTTGTTGCTTCAGCTTATTGCATTTTTATCGTTTTTGTTTGTTTTTGAAGGGCTGGAGATCAAACCTAGAGCGTTTAGGAGGCTAGACAAGCACTTTACCACTAAGCTACAAACCTAGACCAATGATGAAAAATAGTACTGCCAACTGTGGGTGACCTCCACAACAGGACTGTGTAATACTTCTGCTGGCACTGAAA
>NW_022916371.1:0-240 GCF_012274545.1 Fukomys damarensis
ACTGTGGCAGTATTAATTTGATAGGATCTGAAAAACAAAAGCAAAGAAAATAAAATCCTCTGTATTTCCCTTTTAGTCAAATTGAGATCTCCCCACACCCTAGGGATACTCTTCGCTTTGGTTTTCTAGAGGGAGAGAGGGAATCTTTTTAAATAGGTGCTGGTAAATGAGCACCTACACCTTGCTGCCCTATATGAAGGGTTAAGGGAGGAGCTGCGCCACCCTCAGGGCCCGACTTCC
>NW_022916372.1:0-203 GCF_012274545.1 Fukomys damarensis
TACTGCTACATGCTGTGAAGAAAGAAAATCGGTGATGAAAAAGTGATTGTGGAGACCTACATTTCAATGGGAGATCTGGGAAGATTCACTGAAGAAACAACATAAATAAAAATAGCTGAGGCCGGCCCGATCCACCGTGGGAAGGAGAACCATGCCTGCTCCCAACCCAGCAGTCATTGCTCAAGCGCCGGGAAGGTAGCAGC
>NW_022916373.1:0-244 GCF_012274545.1 Fukomys damarensis
GATGAGGTCAGGTGGTTCTCACTATGTGACTAACAGGTACTAAATGCTTTACTGCATGCCACCGGTATAATTGCAGGTATGAGTTGCAAACAGTTCCTCACCCATCCACTGCTTGCAGTACAGGGTGCTGGCAAGCTCAGTCTATGGCTAACTGCCCCTCAAGTTTCTGCTGCATGAAGGGTGATATGAGTCTGGCCTGTCTGCAATTCTATGTAGAACACAACGGTCTGCCTGGTTGACCCCA
>NW_022916374.1:0-350 GCF_012274545.1 Fukomys damarensis
TTTGACATTAGAACCCAAACGCACTTTGCAGAGGGCTTCTGTGTTTTAAAGTGCACTTTTCCCTAGGAAACAGCTTCTCTCGTCGCTTAGCCATTTAAAGGAAAGCGGTCAGTTTCATGAATGTGAAGTACTCCGCAGAGAAAGGTGCTGCAACTCTGTGAGTTTACCAGTGAAGTCCACCTCTTATGTGGAGTACAACTGTATTCCTTTTTGTTTGTAGGTCTCTGCGTGGAAGAGATTGAAACACTGTTGTGAGGCCCTTTTAGCAGAGAAGCCCTTCAGGCCTAAGGGAGTGCCTAGCAGCTCTGAGTGCACACAAACCTCCAGAACTCTGTGTACTTGGCAATAGG
>NW_022916375.1:0-219 GCF_012274545.1 Fukomys damarensis
GTGCAGACATCTCTCAATCATTTACTATTTTTATTCAGGAATTTATAAGGTGACTTTTTTTTTAAATTGAAAAAAAATTATTGTTTTATTTATTTTGGCTTTTGAGCCAGGGTCTCGCTATGTAGTTCAGGCAGGCCTTGAACTCACTATGTAGCCCAGGCTGGCCTGGGACTCATAGCGATCCTCCTGCCTCAGCCTCCCAAGGGCTGGGATTACAGG
>NW_022916376.1:0-537 GCF_012274545.1 Fukomys damarensis
TCACTTAGGAGTATATCCTGAAAATGTATCCATTTTCCTATGAATGAATCTAATTTCTCATTCCTTATCCCACACTACTTCTTAAAGGTGTTTTTTGAGACAAAGCCATGAGGTGAGGCAGGTTCAAAGTGGGACAAAACTATTGTCAACTTGAAAGATTACAAATACAGTCGCGTAGGTAATATTGGTCCAATGGGAAATCACAAAGCAGACAAGAGGTCAGACAAAACTATGATCAACCAATTATATTACAGCTAGTGTAGTCAGTCAGGCAATAATGATTAAATGGGGATCAGATGGGGAAGCAAGTGTCTTAACAAGCATACAAGGAACACATGAGGATTTTTGGTAAGGGATGGGTCAGGGGACTTTCCAAGATGGGTGGGTTAAGGTGTTGGTCCCCCACCCAGATGATTTATTCCTGTTTAGACTGTTAATCACTGGTATTTAACCTTAGGAGAAGTACTGGAGTGTAGTAGTTTCTCCTTTTATTATGCGAATCAGTGAATGTGCCTCAATTGTTTTTCTATTCTGAGG
>NW_022916377.1:0-335 GCF_012274545.1 Fukomys damarensis
AAGTTCTCTAAGATGTATTAATTCTGAATTTATTTCTTCACACAAGTCTCCTTAATTCTGAATTGCATTATTCCATCGCCCATAACCCATTTTCACTTTCTGATACCCTTTGTCTATTTTGTTTTAAATAAAGACAATCATTTTTCCATCTTCCTAAACCATGGTACTACCTTAAAAGTGTAAGATCTACTGAAGAATATTTTAGTATCTTAGACAGCTTGTGCATTATACTGTTTAACTTTGTGAGACACAGATCTTTATAGAGCTTCCATTGAGAGCAAAAGGATATGAACTACTTGTGGTCTCTTGCTTGGCCATTTAGCCCATAATTATGC
>NW_022916378.1:0-286 GCF_012274545.1 Fukomys damarensis
AAAAAAAAAAAAAAAAAAAAAAAAAAAAAAAAAAAAAAAAAAAAAAAAGAAAGAAAAAAAAAAGGCAAAACAATGGTTGCATTGAAATGGCATGTAAGACTTTCCCTTGGTCATTTTGGGCTTCTTATACCTCTGACTAAACAGGATAAAAATGGAATGACAGTGTTTGTGGGTTTGATTGATCCAGATAACCAATAGAAAACTGGACTACCACTGCACAATGAAGAAGAAGATGAAAATATATGGAGTGGAGATTCCTTGCCCTTTCCATGGCCTATCGTTAAGG
>NW_022916379.1:0-216 GCF_012274545.1 Fukomys damarensis
TTGGCATATTTTATCCAAATGGGTTAAGGAGTACCTATTTATTTTTCTTTTTTGGGGGGGTAGCGAATTACACTTTAAGTTTACTATTTGAACCATTTGAAAATGTACCTGTCAGTGGCATTAAATTCATTTATGCTGTAGTGCAACCATCACCACCAGCCATCTCCAGGCCCTTTTCATCATCCCACACTGAAGTTCGGTCCCCACTAGACTGTC
>NW_022916380.1:0-296 GCF_012274545.1 Fukomys damarensis
GGGAGCCTCATGGCCTTGGGGTATGAAATCCTTCCTTCTCCCCATCCAGAAGCTGGAAGTGGAGCCACTGGGAGTCAACTTGGCTTCAAATCAGGCCTTTGCGGTGTGGCATGCAGAGACCTGGAGAAGGCTGCTCTGTCAGCCTCCCGGCCCGGATTGGTCCATAGGAGTTGCAGAGCCCACCTCCCAGAGTTCATAAGAGGAACCAGGAAATGGGGTGTGTGTGTGTGTGTGTGTGTGTGTGTGTGTGTGTGACTTACTTAGCCAAATGTAGGCACATAGTAGATCTACAAAAT
>NW_022916381.1:0-203 GCF_012274545.1 Fukomys damarensis
CAAACTATTGGTTTCCAAAGGACCTTGCCTGGATTCATGAACAGTAGCTTATGTACCTTTGAAGTATGTATATTAGAGTTCTGGTATTTTACCATATGCAGTTCTAGTTATTTTACCATATACAGGAAGAAATTCAGCACCTAGCAACTGTTTCCTCATCATTATGCAAAAGTTGTTTTAGGGTGAACACTCCACCCTCTGTT
>NW_022916382.1:0-240 GCF_012274545.1 Fukomys damarensis
TTGGATGCAGTGTGGAAATAGTGCCTGTCCTTGTTATCTATTGTCTATCTGTCTATCTATGAAACAACTATAAGTTTTTTTTCCTGAAGATTTCATTCCGAGGTCAGAAAAGTAGAAACGTGCTCAGCTTATTCACAAAGAAATAAAGTAAATGAAAAACTGAGTACTAAGTAGGGAAAGAGGAGTTCTAGGATTAGTTGGAAAGTTAGCTGAAGGAGATTCTGTTGGATAAAGTCAGGA
>NW_022916383.1:0-784 GCF_012274545.1 Fukomys damarensis
GGAAACTGACCTTGTCAGGACTGAGTAGGACAAGGCGGGAACTGACCTTGTCGGTACTCCTGTGTGGAACAGGAAGAGGCGTGCGCTTGGGCCCGATAGAGCAGAACAAATTCTGGACTTGGAATCAGAAGTCCAGGGTCCCCAACCCAAATCCACAATGGATGCATATCTCCACGCCCCGAAGAGCTACACAAACTCGAACATGTCAGCTTTCAGGGTACTCTGTTTCCCACAGCCCATCTAAACCCGAAGGGGTATGACCAGTTCCACAGTGAAGGAGCTGCTCTCTGTAACTTCCTGTCACCCCTCCATAACCAGAACCCACGCGGAGTCACAAAACATCAGAAGTTAGGGTGGTGTGGGGTCATTCAAGGGTAAGTCCAGATCTGTGAGAGATGGGGGAGAACTGAAGTCTCGGTCGGAAGAAAGACCTACGATGGCAAGACCAAATCCTGAGCATGGGGAGATCATTGGACCATTCTGTAAATAACAGCAACAACTTATACAGCCCTGGACAAGTCAGTCTTTCAAATGAGCCAGCTACCAGGAAAGAGTAGCATCTTTTTCTCTGACTAAGGGTAGCCAGCTCCAAAGTCTTCTGAAATTCCTAGATCACTGTGGTTGCTGGTGTCTCATGGGGCTGCTGGCTAGACCCAAAAATGAAGGAAAGCTAAATATTTTTGATTCTTCATTTTCCTTGTCTGTAAAATGTCTTTCTTGTATACAGCCCAATTAGTAGGAAATTTACTGGTTTTTATAATCATGAGCACCTGTCATCCACAAA
>NW_022916384.1:0-437 GCF_012274545.1 Fukomys damarensis
TTTAAAATTAAAAATTGAAAAGGGCAAGGGAGGCCTGGGTTCAATCCTCAGCACACACACACAAAAAAAAATCCTGATGTTTTCATGGCCGAGTCGTTACCGGTCTATCATCTGCAAAGAGCTTTTGGTCTTTCTCAGCAACAGATGAATCTAACCCGTGCTTCCACCTTTCCTCTCCAGCCTGTCACGCGATTAGTGCGCCTGAGGGGCACTCTGAAGGCAGCAACTGTGCCCTAGAAGTCTCCTGACGTCGCCGTCAGTCACCTGGCGCGCCTTCCGGGTTACGGCGCAGGCGCAGGGCATCCTCCATCGCCCCTCGCCCCACACCTGCCCTCTCCCCTCTAGTCAGACTCACTGCACTCTGCTAATGGCAGTGACCTTCCTACTGACTAAGTGAAGGAAGGGTGGACCCTAGGGTGAGCAGATCCTGCTGTAGA
>NW_022916385.1:0-233 GCF_012274545.1 Fukomys damarensis
TTCATCCCTCCATAGAAGTAACAACAATAAAAATGGTCTGAATCAGCCTTTCCAGAACTTTAGGAATTTCACCAAAGGCACACAGCAACCTAAGAAGGATTTACTTAAGGAAAAACAGCTGAATTTTTGTAGGAACAGTGACATCTGTGATGTTTTAACTGGGTCCAGATCTAGACCATTCCTCACTGCAGCCCATGGCTCCCTAGAAGAAGAGCCTCATCCCCAGGATGAGA
>NW_022916386.1:0-2104 GCF_012274545.1 Fukomys damarensis
CTTTGTTTCTAATAGCTGAGCAAATGAGGATAATATTAAGTACTCATTGTGGTTAAGGAAAGCTGCATTACCATTTCAAATGTATTTTGCTACCAGCTTTGCCTTCCTCAAAATGTTATGTTGTTGTTCACCCTCAATGGTGCAGCAAATGCTATGAAATGAAATATTTGTGTTTATTCCATTTCCGACCCAGCTTCCAAACTGAGGACAATGGATGTTAACTCCAAATGTTAGACACCTTTTCAACTAACTCATTAAAACATAGTTTAATAGTCCTGCAGTTATCTTACTTACCCAGCTAATAATGACAAAAGGCAGGAGACCACAGTATGATTGGTGGACGAACCTTTAAAAGGAATGTAAGTATTTTGACTTTTCCATTCCCTTCTCTCACCCAAGCCCATTGTGAAGGAATGGGGGAGGAGTCTCAGTCTTTACCTTGATTGTTTTGAGTAGGTCCCGCAGAAATTTGTAGGGTCACTCAAAACTACTTGCAACGTGGTGTGTGAGAGAGTTCACCAGGGAGCCTGACATGTGTCAGGGTTTGGAGGATTTGCGTGAAGAGAGAGAATGCCCAGGTTTGTCACCTGAGAAGTACTAACAAGAGAACTAGCACAGGTATGATTCTGAGCATGTCTAGAAGAGCAGGTGAGCAGCTATGCAGACAGGGAAACTGTTGGAAGGGCAGGGCTATTTCACCCAGCTGTGGGGCAGCAGCCACTGTGGCAGCCAGATTTGAGTCATTTTGGAATGACCTTGCCAAAGACCTCTGCCTTCTAGTGCACAGGCTCCCAGAAGAATGAGACTGGAGGGCTGTAAGGGAGCTGAGACGGCAGCTTTAGTCAGCCTAGTGGATGGTCCAAACCAGAGAACTCTGCAGACTGGAGATCAGTGACAGTGAACTTTGAATATTTCTGTTGACAAAGGAGCAGCGTTTGAATCCTGCTGCTGTGGAAGGCATAGGAGGAACCCAGAAAGATCTCCAGATCGCACTGCTAATCCAAAGTCTTCATCCTTTTTCTTCACAGAGCTGGAGGGTTTAGAAGGTAGGCATGAAGAATGTTGAACAAGAAAGGAAAAAAGTATAGATTACACTCATCCTCCCCTCCTAGCACAGATAGACCCATCACACTTAAACACTCAGGGTTCCTGAGCCTATGGTCATCTGAATAATGAGGAAGCTTTAAATGTATGTGACAACTAAGATTTAAGTTAGGATGATCTGGAATTATTAACATCTAAAGATAAGAATGCTCCTATAAAAAAAAGTGATCTGAAAAGCTAAAAATTAAGGCAGTGTTAGTACTGGAAGAAAAATAATGCTGTTTGGTTTTAATGCCAACCCTTTTCAGCCTACTCATCATACAGTGGAGTAGCCCCTCTCCTGTCACATATTCTGACACACTCAGTGGCTTAAAACAATGCAAAATTATTACGGGTTGAGCAATCCTGGCCCAAAACATCAACATAATCCAGAATACGAAATTTTTTGAGCACCAATATTACAACAGAAATCTGAATTTTGGAATTCAGATTTTTTTGATCAAGGATGTTCATTCATAAAGTCTATGAAAATATCCCCCAAACCGAAGAAGTCTAACATCTGAAAGATTTCTGAACTCAAGCATTTGAGACAAGGCATACACATCCTCTTTTTTCAGTCTTAGAGGTCAGAAGAAATGTACAGGTCTCACTGAGCTGAAATCAAGATGTGTGTAGGTCTGTATTTCTGGAGGCTGGAGGGGAGAGTCTGATTCGTTTTACTTGTTCAGGGAGTCGTAGGCTTGCTTAGCATCTATTAAGATGATTATATGACTTAGTTTTCATTCTATTAATAAGATATGTTTATTGATTTATATATGCTGAACCACCTTTGCATCTCGAGAATAAATCCCACTTTGTCGTGGTGTTATTTATCATCATGTTAATGTGCTATCAAATGTGATTTGTTACTACTTGGCCTCTATGTTTATCAGGAATAGTGGCGTGTAATTTACCATTTCTCTTTTTTTTAAAATTATTGGTACATTTTAGGTATACAGTACAGTTACATTCACTATTGGGATCTTGTACCTCTACATGACAGGTCTTGGTTCTCATTTTT
>NW_022916387.1:0-224 GCF_012274545.1 Fukomys damarensis
TTCCTACGTCATTTCGAGCACTGAAGGTCACATGAACAGGGGCCCCCCACCCCCTGAAATGTACACGACGCGACGCAGGGAGTGGCATGGGGAGTCTCTCCCATCCCTTTCATCGAGCTCTCACCCTACTCACTGGCCTGGAACTACCCACTAGAATGGCAGTGCGATGCGCACGTCCTTGGAAACACCCAGTGCACCCCAACTTCGTGAAAGGTGCTGCCCTC
>NW_022916388.1:0-270 GCF_012274545.1 Fukomys damarensis
TACAGGCATTGGAGGGAAAAACAGGCCTCATGGTCTGGTAAAAAGTTTTTATTACATGTGACAGAATGAGATGTAAATAGAGACGGTATGAGAGCAGCACTCAAAGCCCGTTAAGTCTTCTTTATAAACAACCAACCCGAAGGGAGAGTCCAAGGACCAGCTATGGGGCTGCCCTAGTAACACCGAACATAAGGAATCTACCTGTAAAATGACCCTCAACCCTACGGCCCCATCAGCAGTAAGACATGGTGAAGGCTAAATTATAGCATG
>NW_022916389.1:0-213 GCF_012274545.1 Fukomys damarensis
ACCATTTTCTTGGCTACTAAAGGAAAAAGAATAAACATCACCTTCCTCAGTTGTGCATCAAAGGTCTTGTAAACTAAATCTGTGGTTAAAACACCACTTCAGCAATTCTGTGTGATTGTTTGAGTCTTTCTACTCACTTATTTGCAATTTAAAATGCTACTTTTATAAACATATTTTACCACCACATTTTACCAAATAACCCAAACTATCTTA
>NW_022916390.1:0-382 GCF_012274545.1 Fukomys damarensis
AAGAAAGAAAGTATGTTTTTACATGGGGGGCTGGGTTGGTGGTGTAACTCAGCGTGAAAGCCCTGGGTTCAACCCCCAGTGCCGCCAAGAATAATAATTTGGGGCTGGGGTTTAGCTCAGTGGCACCATACCTGCCTTACAAGTGCAAGGTCCGGAGTTGAATCCCTGATACCAGAAAATAATAATAATGATGATGATGATTTGAACAGAGGTTTTCATTCTATGAGTAGTGACTTTGTTTCATCTGAATTTAATTAAAATGGTAAAATGTAAAACTTAATGGAATGGGGAGAAACTCAGCTATGGACTAAATGATGCTATTACCATCTTGAGTGCTTCCCTGCGGTCCTTTGCAGCATGTGTGTGGTCCCCCCACTGTACA
>NW_022916391.1:0-1872 GCF_012274545.1 Fukomys damarensis
ACGGAACAAGGTTCAGGGGCCCAGACTGGGAGGGCAAGGCGCAGAATCACCATGCAGACGCCAGGGAGGTTTCTGGAACACTTCCATTTTATTGAGGAAATGTACAGACATATAGGGTAAGGCGGGGGTGGAGCCAGGGTAGAGTCGGGATAATTGGCACATCGTTGTTGGCCACATGCTAGTTTTTGGATTGTATGCTTTATGGGCTCAGGTGAATGGAGTCAGGACTTTAGAGGTTTTTGAGAGGAACAGTTTGTCTGTCTAAGGTCATATCTCTACACACCTGAGGGGGCAGATTATTCCAGCCCTATTAGGTCAAAATTTTCTCACAAGAGATGGGCTAGGCGCTCCTGACTCAGCCAGACATAAATCTGATCCTCATCTTTTGTCATGGATGAACCAGGAAACAAAACATTTATGTTATATGGAAGCAAAGCATGGATTATAGGAGTTAAATCTTGTATGATGCTGAAAAGAATGGTCTGATATGTAAAATTGAGGGACCAGAGATATTGCCAATCAGTCAATCTAGAAAACAGTATGTGATCAGCTGCTGAAGAGGTAGAAGGATTGTTGGTGTTGATGTCAGTTAAGCTGTTGTCCCTGTGGCTCTGTAGAGGAATATCTGGGAAACAGCCTGGAGCTGCTGATGGCTGGAGGAGATACCATTTGGGAGAAATTGCTGGATGTAAAATGAAGGATAATGAGAAAAACCTGAAACTTGCTGTCATCAAAGTCACAGCTCCTATTTTTTACCTTCCAAATTTCATTGTTGACAACACATATATGGAAAAATATACCCAAGAAGATTTCAGTAAATGTGGTATTGTTTAAGTAAATTGAAATAATGCAAAGCAAGTCCAAATTAAATAATATGGGAAAAATAGTGTGAAAACAAAATTTCTTAAAATGAGTAAAAATTGTATCATATGTTGAGCGGGTTCTTTTTTCTTGGTCTGATTGTAAAAGACAGAGGTGTAAAAGAATTTTCAATTATTCACCAAGAGCTTTGGAGAAAACAATTCCAATTATAAGAAATATATTAGCAGCACCAGACAGAAGGGGTGGGCATGATTATCAGGGATTAGAATTCTCTTTGTAACCATTAATCATGAATGATTAATTACAACTGATTGGATTAAGAATTGTCTAATATATCAGTACAATATACGTTTAGGTATTTCTGTGGCGTATCTCGGGAAATGACTGGCATGACTGAGGGGGGTTGATACATTTTGGTAGTGTGTGGCACTATGCAACAGACTTGTAGCACAAATGGATGAGAGGGAAAGAAGGAAGTTGGTCTGCATTTGAAATGCTTCACTCTGCTTGAGGGGATGCATATTGTGCTACTGCCACTGCCTGTGGATGTCAGGCTTCAGTTTCTTCAGAAGTTCATTGCAAATTCTCTAGCAAGCTTCCAGACGGTCAGGGCTTCATCCTTGACCCCTGTTCCAGGGCTTCCAGCTTCTGCGACTGAGTTGATGCTGGATCTTTCAATTCTCCCTTGCAGAAAGATAATCACTGTAAACTCCATGGCCTGTCATCTTGTAAGTCTGCCTAATAAATCCCTTGCATAATTTCATACATATATACACACTTATTTATATGTATAAGTTTATATGTAGATATAATTTATATATTATTATTTTATGTAATCAATAATATCTCTTCCTCTAGAGAACCTTTACCAATGCTCTTTCCACACACTCACACCTTCTTTCCCTAACCACAATTCATCAGCTTGATATTTATTTATTTAAATGAATTAATTTTATTGGTACATTTTACATATACAATGTAGTGACATTCATCATTTGAAATTAGCAACTTTACATAATCCATCTTGGTTCTTATTTTTTCCCCATTCCC
>NW_022916392.1:0-207 GCF_012274545.1 Fukomys damarensis
GAAATTAAACCCAGTAATTTGTGTAAAATGAACTATATTAATCTAGCTTCAACACCTGGGCTACAGACCCTACACATACACATATGCACATACATGCATACATATACATGTATGTGCATGTGTGTGTTCATATTTTGCCATTGTTATTTTAACAGCACATATGTCCAAAGACAAAGGCAACAATGGTTTGAACCATTCATAGTGGAA
>NW_022916393.1:0-208 GCF_012274545.1 Fukomys damarensis
TGAAATTTAGGTTTCTTCTATGCTGTATTAAAATACAATTTATGTAAAATAAAGTATATCTTTCCAGAAGCCCATTTTTGAATCAGGTCTTTGTATTTTGGGGGGGTCTGATTTTTTGAGTTCTTTATATATTTTAGATAGCAGTCCTTTGTCTGAGGAATAGCTGGTAAAGTGTTTTTTATCACATTGTTGGTTGTCTCTTAACTCT
>NW_022916394.1:0-230 GCF_012274545.1 Fukomys damarensis
TGCTGTTCTGCTGGGCGCATCTCCGTTTCCAGGCAGCCCTGGAAGGCGCTGCACGCCCCTGCCCTCCCCTCCCCCACAGCGCTGTACCCCACCCTGTCTCCAGGGCACTCTGGCTGTCTCCTGTCCTGGCATAGCCCTTCCAGAGTGGACGGCCATCCTCACCCAGCAGGAGCCCTCACTGTCCCCAGGGGCCTTGTCCTGCTTGTCCATGCCGCTGCTCTCCTGCTGGG
>NW_022916395.1:0-200 GCF_012274545.1 Fukomys damarensis
GGCCTGAAGCTGAGCATTTTGTCCAGACTGAAGGACAACACAGTCAGACAAGGACCAGTCCTGCCGGATGTGATAAATGCCATCTTGTAGGTGGAAACACCAGGAACTGATGGAAGAAAAGAGTTCCCAGTGCCACAGAGGAGACTTAGGAGGCTGCTGCAGGCCACAGATTTACTCAGTGGGAAGGATGGCGAAAAAAT
>NW_022916396.1:0-247 GCF_012274545.1 Fukomys damarensis
TCTTGGCGACGGGAGCTGCCGGAGTTGGAGAACTGGGAAGCGCGGAGCTGCCTTTCACCATCATGGGGCTGGCGGGTGCCCGAATTGGGGAAAGTCGAACCGGGGAGTTGCCCTTCCCCGTCATGGCGCCGGGGGCTGTCGGAGTTGGAGAACTGGGAAGCGCGGAGCTGCCTTTCCCCATCACGGGGCGGGCGGGTGCCCGAGTTGGGCAAGTCAGAAACACTGAGGTGCCCTTCACTTCCATCTT
>NW_022916397.1:0-394 GCF_012274545.1 Fukomys damarensis
TTTTAAAACAAAGCTCAGCAAGCATCATGTTCTTCAATTACTGGGCCAAATTTAATAAGAAATGCCATTATGTAACTACTACTATATTTCCATATAATTCAACTGGTAACTGATCAAAGGACTGTATAAAACTGCCAGTTCTCAGACACATAGCTGCTTAATAAATATTTATAAGATTTTTAATTATAACCTTTAACCTAGAAAAAGAGAATTTCCTGAAGGAGAGTCATTTCTAAAGTAAGGCATATATTTGGACTACCCAATTTCACAAGCCTAGAGACATTTTACTTGTGGGGTTCTTCCTTCTCTTCCTACTCACATTCTGTACAGCGCTAATGTACTTGGCACCAAAAATTTTAAAAATTACAAAACAACCTAATGGAACAGTTTCTAT
>NW_022916398.1:0-1097 GCF_012274545.1 Fukomys damarensis
GCAGTGGATGCACTGAGTGACCAGTTGCCCCTGCCCTTCATAGCCGGCTTCCTCTTGCACACACATGTCCTCTCCTCAGATGCCTGGCCACAGCCCTGCTCTCCAGGACCCCTGCTCTCGGCTCAGGTCCATCTCCGAGTGGAGCCCAAGCCCTCCTCCCTTCCCTTCAGGAGGAGGAGCTGTGCTGCTGGCTGTGCCCTGCCTGCCAGTCTGGAGAGCTCTCTGGCCGCCTGGGAATCGGCTGTGAAACCTCATGGTGTTTGAATGAGAGTGGCTGCCCTAGCTAGAGCTGTAGGACTCAGGGAGCAGTAGCAGTGAGGGGTTTAGATCTGTTTGGCGTAAACAGATTGAGCTAGTTATCATTATTCTTCCTAATGACAATAAAATTTGTTAAAGGATCCAGTAATTGTGAAATCCGTATTATGCTGTACCCTCCTAGTTTTAGTATTTTAGCTGCTAGGACCATGGAAGCTGCAGGTGGAGCTTCTGCCTACACATGTGACCTTCCGGTCTAAGTCTAGGGGAGGCACCCTGGATGCAGTGGGCTACAGTGAGGGTGCCCACGCCGGACCTGCCTTCCTCGGGACAGCAGAGCCTGTCCACCAGGGCACCGGGCTGTGGTGCCTGTCTTCACTGCATCCCCTTGTTAACCTCCTGAGCTGAGAGCCTGTCTGCTTTTGTCTTTGCTTCCTCTCACCTGTGAGAAATTAAGGCTTTGTTCGTGCTAAAATTCAAGTGATCAGTTAGGATTTAAGTTAGAGAACTCGGAAACTTTATTCTGTTCCCTTCTCCACACAGATATCTAGAGTACATTTGATTGCCTTGTTGATGCCACTCAGAAGAAATGCCGTTCAGGAGCATTGCAGGTTCAAGGCCATTCCGAGGGACTGAGGCCTCATCTCATAGTATACTTTCAGAAAGGTCTGGGCTTGTAGCTCAGGGATAGAGCACTTGTCCCGCAGGCAGGGCCCTGGGCCCAATTCCCAGCACTGGGGACAAAAAACCTTTTCAGTATTAAAGTTCAGAGCACTAAAATGAACTGTAGTGTTGAGTTCTTATTAGGAGGAAAATGGGTGAACACTTTGTATGGTGTTTCC
>NW_022916399.1:0-326 GCF_012274545.1 Fukomys damarensis
AAGAAGATACATCTCGTTGGTCAGCTCTTCATTTCTCTCTCCCTCCCTTTCTCTCTCCCTCCGCCCCCCCCACCCCGCTCCTTCCCGACAACCATGAATTGATCAGGTTTCCACTGCCCAATGCCTTCCACCATGCCATAACTGCATTGGTGCCGGCTACCACAGAAAACAAATGTGCATCAAAATAAAACCCTCCTTTAATTTGAGTGTGTCAACTGTGGTATCTCAGTGAGGAGGAAAGTGTGTTAAGACAGCTTTTTCCACCTGGAGTGGGGTTATTGCTGTGACTACTTAAACATGTGGTTTAGAAGTCTTTGGAACTGGTT
>NW_022916400.1:0-213 GCF_012274545.1 Fukomys damarensis
CCCTCTGCTGAGTGTCAGAGGTAAGGTGGGAAAATTCAAGAAAGATGTTCTTAGATGTGCTGGCGTCATACAGAAGTCTCTCTGCATGTGACATGTCAAACAACTGCATGGCACAATGGGTGCTGCTGGTTTTCGAACTCCTTTTGGCCGCGTTCCCCAGTCTTGTGCCATCTGCCTGCCTTCTCATCTCTCTCCATCCTTCTCAGAGGGATA
>NW_022916401.1:0-1170 GCF_012274545.1 Fukomys damarensis
CTTTTAATAATTAAATAATTAGGAGGATTTTAAGTTTATCAGGGTACTCCTCTGAGTTCTTGGGTTTCATTAGGTACCTTGTTAAACTTAAAATGCATTTTTTATTTTTTGATTCAACTACCTCCAATATTACTTGTAATCTAATAAATACTATACAAGAGACTGAAATCAACACAGGCCAATAATATATGCATATACATTAAAAAGATAATTGGCAACCATGATTATTTGAAAGACACTGGGAAATATGACAGAAGAGACTATCAAAGTTGACATATTGTAGGTAAAACTACCAAGAGAGAGCCTGGTATTTAATCTCAAACTCAAGATTCTGGAGCAGTGTTCTGTAATTGATCTGGATTTGATTAGAGCCTATAACAAGGAAAGAAAAAAAGGCAGAGGATTTGAATAAATACATAACCAAAAAAGAAAAAGGATGTCAAATAAGCACATAAAGCTATTTGACAGTCATTACTGAAGTGTAAATTAAACCTTTAGATGCCATACTTGTTAAAATGGCTAAAATTAAAAGCACTGACCATACCAAGTGTTGGTGAGGATGTGAAGGAATTCAACTTTATTAAGTTGAGAACAAAACTGATTTGGGAATAAAAAATGCTATAATCTACTCAAAATCAGTTTGGCAGTTTATTAAATAGTGAAATTTATACATAATTTTTATTCCCACTATTATTTCACTATGTGTTTTCTAGAGAGCAAGAAAAATATATGTGTACAAAAAGACCTTTATAGAAATGTTCATAACTGCTTCACTTGTAGTAGCTTCAAACTGAGAATAGCCTAAATAGTCAGACAACAGGGTAATGGATAAAAAGTGGAATAGCCATAGAATGGCACCCATATTCTTCAATAAGGAGTAATGAATAATTGATTTGTGGTACAACATGAATAATTCTCAAGATAGTTATGTTTAGTGAAAGAAGCCAGACAAAATAATATGGTATATGATTTTTATGATAGAAAGCATATTGAAATAGCCTGGGAATGAGGATCAAGGAGACCTGGGAGGGAGGAATCACAAAGAGCACAGTAAAACTCTGGGAAGGTGACTGTTATAGTTTACGTCTAAATGTCCCCCAAGATCCTCATGTATTCAAAGGTGGGGCTCTTGGAAGGTGATTGGATTATTGCCCCGTTATAGCTGATTTG
>NW_022916402.1:0-1468 GCF_012274545.1 Fukomys damarensis
AAATTTCATGAAAAACAAATGGTCACTCCAAACAATTCTATGTAATATACTAGAGAAAGACAACAATGTTTCCCCACTCCCGTGAAGACCAACCCAGTGACGCAAAAAATTAAATGGAGAGGCATAAAATTAAAAGCCATAAGAGGCAACTACTGGAAATAATCATGAGAAGAATAAGTCAATACTTTTCAGTTATAACTACCCATGTTAATAGCTTCAAATGACCAATCAAAGAAATTACCTGGCAGAATGTGTTAAGAAGCAAAAGTCCCACTCTAACCTGTATACAGGAAGCATATTTAAATAAAAATTAACTCCACAGGGCAGGGATTTAGGTCAGTGATTCTGCTGCCTGCTTTGCAAGTGCAATGTCCCAAGTTCAATCCACAGTACAAAAAGAAATGTACCTTTAAAGTAAAAGATGTGAAAACAGTTCTCTATCTGATCTGACAGGAACCTGGAGAAAAAGCAGAGGAAGCTATCTTATTTGCATAGAAATCAGTTTTGAAACCAAAACTAATTAAGAAAGACAAAGAATGACACTACATCCTTGTAAAGCTAACAACACAAGAGGAAATCAGGAGAATCATTTAATACCAAATACTAGTGCACTCAACTGTACAAAGAAAATATTAAGGGACAAGAAAATCTAAATAAGCACTAATGTTATTGTAGTGGTGTACCTCAACACCCACTCTCCCAAAAAGTCATATCATCTAGACAAATAAATCAAAAAAGAAATACTAGAACTGAACCCAATTTCTTAGCAGACAGATGTAATAGATGTCTACATAGTGTTCCACCCTACAAAATAAGAATGCACAATCTTTTGACCTGCACATGGGTCATTCTCCAAAATAGACCACATGCTAGCTGATTCAACAAATCTAAGCAAATACCAATGAACAGAAGTTATGCCCTGCATATTATCAAATCATAATGCAGTTAAATGGGTGAGAAATAGTATAAGAAACCAATATAACTTCACAAACATGTGGAAATTGAATAACACTCTCCTGGACAATCAATGGGTCACAGAGAATATTTCATAAAATATTATTCCCAACACTATATTTCAGAACTAGATAAAATATTCCAAAAAATTAGTTTGAACCAGAAGATACCTAGAATAGCAAAAGCAATTCCTAGGCAAATAGACATGACAGGAGGTATCACTATCCCCGTGATAAAAATATACTACAAATCTACTTTGATAAAAACAGAATGGTACTGGCAAACACATAGTTTGGAGAATCATTGGAACCTATTATTAGATGCAAAAACAACCGCAGACACACTCACACTCAACTTTAAATATCACATTATTTCCCTTGTGTGATAACTCAAATTACAAATATGGTGCAAAATAAAGAATAGATCTTAGGGAGTAGGAAGAGATTTTTTTTCTTAGATAGTGACAGGAATAATAAATGGGGCAGAGGAATGGATAGAAGGAAAGTTAAAAAAA
>NW_022916403.1:0-205 GCF_012274545.1 Fukomys damarensis
TGGAGACTCCCTGGGGTTACGTGGGCTGAGAACAAGTTGCACTGAAGTTTGGTGTGTGTGACACGCTCTGAGACACGCAGGCTGGCGCAGCCTCATGGTAAGAACTTCGAGAGTTCACTACTTGCCAGGAGGGACCCTCAGCTGCACTACAGGGGTGAGTGTTGGGGCAGTGCTGCACCCCGCAATCCCAGCTACGCTGCAGTCT
>NW_022916404.1:0-241 GCF_012274545.1 Fukomys damarensis
ATCTTGTACCTCTACATGACAGGTCTTGGTTCTCATTTTTGCCCTTGTCCCTGCCCTCCCTTCCCCCCTCCCCCTTCCCCATCTACAATCAGTTTATTTCTATGGTTGCATTATCTCAGATTTTTTTCTTTTCCCTTATTACCCTTCCCCTACCCATCCCAACTTCCCTACACCTTTCGTCCCTTTCTTCCCATTTCACAATGTCAGTAATCTTATTAGGATCTTATGTATTATTGCAGTT
>NW_022916405.1:0-535 GCF_012274545.1 Fukomys damarensis
ATTTTCATTTAATAGGTGAACTGACTAGTTACTTAAGCAGTTAATAGTAGATCCTGACTATGTTTCCGATTGACTATTTAACAGGGCTGTTTCTTTGAAACCTTGGCAAGATAAAGAGACTCAGGTCTGTGAAACTTATCCTGAAATGATTTTGCTCCATGCCCAGTCACCATCTTCATCTTTGCCTCATCCTAATAAACCTTCTTCCTGACATCACAGACTGCTTACTATTTTTTCACTTTTTCACAGTAAAACTTTAGGTCTGCATTTCTTGAGACTTTCATTACCTCACCTTATTTTCATCACAGGTAGTGACTTCTCTCTTTAGACCAGTGTACTTGGCATGCTCTTACACTGTCTGATTTCTGGACAGTTTTTAGGTTTTCTTTTCTTTCTCTACTATGATCAACATGGCAATCTTACGAAGTCTATAAACTCCCATTTCAAAATAATACTTTCCAATGCATAAAATAAAAATTTACAAGATTATAAAATTAACTATTTTGAAGATTATACTGAGCTATAGTGAGCTATG
>NW_022916405.1:632-913 GCF_012274545.1 Fukomys damarensis
GAGGTAGTAAAGAGTGTCTGTTCAGGACTACAATTTGGGCCAATGGTCATCGGCATGTAAGCTAAAAAACAAGGTAAACTGTGAAGTCTCTTCCAAATAACTCCATCATTAAACTTCAGTTAATCTTTAATAATCAACCTCAATGAGAAATGTGTTCCTGCAAAAGTCCAATAAGTGTTAAAGTCAGCTACACCTACATTTACTGACATTCAAGTGGGCCATTGGAATTTAATAAGCACTACTGGTAGCCAGCACTGGGAAGTTGACTGCCATGTGGCAGC
>NW_022916406.1:0-304 GCF_012274545.1 Fukomys damarensis
CAGATCAGTTGTTGGGTATTGCAGTGTCATGTTCAAGTGACCCATACCTGGTAGCCTATGGTACGCCTAGGTCACTGACCTCACTTCATCCTCTCACAGCACCACAAGGAGCATAAGCACAGCACAGTAAGGTTTCGGAGAGAAAAAGAGAGAAAGGGGGCGAGGCCACTGTAATACTTTTGTTACAGTATATTGTTATAACTGTTCTATTTTTATTAGTTGTTCCTGTTGATTTCTCACCGTGCCTGATTCATAAATGCAACTTTGTCATAGGTATGAATGGATAGGAAAAACAGATTCAAAG
>NW_022916407.1:0-320 GCF_012274545.1 Fukomys damarensis
ATCCTGTGATTAGGTCTCTGTCTTTTGTGAGGCTATGCCTCTAGTTTTACTTATGAACTTTATAACTTCTTAGTTTTTAACCTCTATACTAGGTGAGACAGACTGCTAGAATGGGCTGGAATAGACTATTTCCCTTGTTCCATATAGATTGTTAGAAATGCTTGCATTTGGATAGTTTCTTTCTAACAACTTGGCAAATTGCAGTTCAGTTCCTTATTTCAGCTACTTAGTGTCTTCTCTGGCCAGTTGTGATGGTCTCAATTCACCTGAATGTCTCTGCTCTCTGAAGAAGCAGCACTTTTGTCTGTTTCTTTATTTCT
>NW_022916408.1:0-226 GCF_012274545.1 Fukomys damarensis
GCCCTCTTCTCTCTTATATGATACTTGTGACATTTAGAGCCACCCAGCCTTTCCAGGGTCATCTCTTCATTTCAAGATGCTTAATCATACCCACAAAGTCTCTTTTCCAAACGACTGTTTTCCAACTAAGGTGATTTTCAGAGGTTCTAGGGCTTTCTCTTCCACGGTTATTATTATTATTATTTTTTAATGTGAAAAGCAGAACTCCCAGATCTGGATCTTCCAG
>NW_022916409.1:0-217 GCF_012274545.1 Fukomys damarensis
ATTCCCCGTTGGACTCCCCGTGTAGTGCAGTGTGTGCCGGAGGGTAAGGCTTCTTGTTCACTGGACCCTGAGTTTTCGGAAGGACGTAGGAATATAAGTCCCTCCTCGAGGCTCAGGGATAGCGTTAGGGTTGGGCGGAGGATTCCTGAGAAGGATAGCTTTGGAATTTCGCTACGTGGGGATCGGGCTGTGGGTTTCCTGGTTAGTGTCAGCATGA
>NW_022916410.1:0-482 GCF_012274545.1 Fukomys damarensis
AAAAGGCACCAGTTGGTAAGTGAGGCTTGGACTGATCAGCAGCAAGTGGGTGGATCCACCATTTTGTTTAAAGAGGCTTAGGGCTTGAACTTCTACAGCAAGACAGCCCCAGCGTTACTATGCTGCTAAAGCCCCAGTGTAAGAGGAAATAAGGGCCATCCAGTCACAGTGCACTGCTGTCAGCTGAACAACAGACTAGGAAACCTCCTGATGAGGAGCAGGGACTGGGGCTACCCAAACTCCACTCCCAGGGTACCCAGGGATGCTAAGATTGGCCCTGGCTACAAAGGACTGGAGGTGTCATTTTGCTCTGCAAATTGAGACTCCAGGGACCAAATGGCCTTGGCTGGTGCCAGGAAAGTTATGCTCCCCACTGCCCTGCAGCCATGGATGATTCTAGCCAGCAACAGGATAAGAACACCTACACTTCCCCTCTACACTCAAGGTACAGTTAGAGCAGGAGAGTAGTCATCAGTGTGGAA
>NW_022916411.1:0-286 GCF_012274545.1 Fukomys damarensis
ATCATTCTTTAATGAAATCTTGAAATCTTTCATATCTGTACCTGTTAAATTTGCCATTATGCTCGCCACACTGCGGAGATACCTAAATTAAAATATGTTAAGGATGTAAATGTAGGTGGAAGCAATGATCTTCAGGGATTCCATTAGTACCAGCCAATATGTGAAAAGATGATTATGTAGTTCTTTTTTCTAAAGAGGATTGTAAGAAAGGCATTTCTCTGTATAAGAGATACTGTGTAGATAAAACTCATTCAAAATGTTTACTAAACCTTATCTACTGCAGGTA
>NW_022916412.1:0-219 GCF_012274545.1 Fukomys damarensis
TCCTACCTCCTCAATCCTTCAACAGCTCCTTTACCCCAATCACCAAATTTCAGCTGATTTCCTATTTTTTGTCAAACTTGTAACAGCTCAGAAGAGAATTTCTGTGCTGTCTACCACCTGTCTGTCTCTGTGACCATAGTGTTTCCCTTCTCTCTGTTATTACTGATGTATGAAAAATCTAGGCCCCAAAGAATAGCCCCTCATTCCTTCTTTTTCTCC
>NW_022916413.1:0-329 GCF_012274545.1 Fukomys damarensis
GCCCTCCCTTAGGCCTGAAGGGCTTCCTCCTAAAAGTGCCTCACAAAAGTGTTTCAATCTCTGCCAGGCAGAGACCTACAAACAAAAGTAATACCGTTGTAGTCCATATAAGATGTGGACTTCAGTGGTAAACTCACAGAGTTGCAGCACCTTCCTCTGTGGAGTACTTCACATTTCTGAAACTGACTGCTTTCGCTTTAAAGAGCAAAGTGGCGAGAGAGCTGTTTCCCAGGGAAAACTGCACTTTAAACCGCAGAAGCCCTCTGCAAAGGGCGTTTGTGTTCTAACCTCAAACTGAAGGTATCCCCAAGTATAGAGAGTTCTGAAGG
>NW_022916413.1:678-1531 GCF_012274545.1 Fukomys damarensis
TGTGGACTTCACTGGCAAACTCACAGAGTAGCAGCACCTTTCTCTGTGGAGTACTTCACATTCCTGAATCTGACCGCTTTCACTTTAATCGGATAAGCAGCGAGAGAAGCTGTTTCCAGGGGCAAACTGCACTTTAAACCACAGAAGCCTTCTGCAAAGTGCGTTTGGGTTTTAACGACAAACTAACCTATCCCCTAGTATACAGAGTTCTGTAGGCTTATCGGCACTCAGAGCTGCTAGGCCCTCCCTTAGGCCTGAAGGGCTTCCTCCTAAAAGTGCCTCACAAAAGTGTTTCAATCTCTGCCAGGCAGAGACCTACAAACAAAAGTAATACCGTTGTAGTCCATATAAGATGTGGACTTCAGTGGTAAACTCACAGAGTTGCAGCACCTTCCTCTGTGGAGTACTTCACATTTCTGAAACTGACTGCTTTCGCTTTAAAGAGCAAAGTGGCGAGAGAGCTGTTTCCCAGGGAAAACTGCACTTTAAACCGCAGAAGCCCTCTGCAAAGGGCGTTTGTGTTCTAACCTGAAACTGAAGGTATCCCCAAGTATAGAGAGTTCTGAAGGCTTGTGTGCACTCAGATCTGCTACGCCCTCTCTTAGGCCTGAAGAGCTTCTCTGCTAAATGTGCCTCACAACAGTATTTCAATCTCTGCCTGGCAGAGACCTACAAACAAGAAGGAATACACTTGTACTCCACATAAGATGTGGACTTCACTGGTAAACTCACAGAGTTGCACCAGCTTTCTCTGTGGAGTTCTTCACATTCCTGAAACTGACCGTTTTCGCTTTAAACGGCTAAGCAGCGAGAGAAGCTGTTTCCCAGGGAAAACAGCACTTAAAGCTGCAGA
>NW_022916414.1:0-251 GCF_012274545.1 Fukomys damarensis
GTAAAATTCTGGGAAGAAAAAAACTAAAATTCTCAAGGTTAGGTAAGTTGTTTTCAAACTACCGTAGTTATTTTCAAATGCTACCAAAAGTTGGAACCTAAAAAAGACATTTTCTCTAAAAAATCATCATTACTGCCAGACCATTGTTAAAAGCAACTTGCACAAGGCCAAACTGCTTTCTGTTCAGCGGCCCATTCTCATCCATCACTGTCCTTTTCACGGGCCTGGCACACTCATTCCCCCCATTCCAA
>NW_022916415.1:0-237 GCF_012274545.1 Fukomys damarensis
CTTGCCTGGGAACTTCCGGCCTCCAGAAGTGTGAGTCAGTATCTGTTGTTTTCAGCCACCCTGCTCATGGCATTTTGTTACAGCAGCCCCAGAAAATGTGTATGGTGGTGAGGGTGGCCGTGTAGATGGTTGAGCTTCGTTGTCCCTCGGTGGGACCCCCAAAGCAAGCTCTTCGCAGTCATTTGATGGTCTCCAGCAGGATCGAGCTCTGTCTGCCTACAGCCTTCCTTCTTTTTC
>NW_022916416.1:0-203 GCF_012274545.1 Fukomys damarensis
CTAGGAGGAAGACATTTTCTCCCACTTGTCTTGCTTATATTTAGCTCACAGCAAATACCTAGACGTAATTCTCTAAAGCTGATTCCTCAAATTAAATTAAATTCACAACATAGGCTTAAATGTGTTTCCTGAGTTTGAGCCACTGTTTATATAAGGAGAAAGCATTTATTTTCTTAGCAATTTAAGTAGCATATATTTTCAAT